>NW_008587142.1:0-40748 GCF_000691845.1 Merops nubicus | reverse complement strand
AAATACCGAACCTCTCGAGGTGCCTGCGGTGGGCTGGTACGAGACATGGGGGGGAAGACAAGTTCCGCCCTGATGGAAGTTGCCTGTACTGCGGCTGTTCCCGAGAACCTGCCTCTTACTTCGTTATTTAACAGAGCAAATCAGACCATTTTAGAAAGCGCAGATGACTTCCAGACGTTGCGGAAATTAAATAAAACTTCTTAGTCTCCAAAATAAGCAGCTGTGTGGATGACCTAAAAAGCAATGGAAGCAGAAACAGAAGGCGGAATACTCGATTAATCTAGCAGAGAAGGCTGTCGCACAGGTTAACACTCCCACCCCGCACAAATCTGCTTACCCGAAGCTTCAAACCGTTTGGCAGCGCTGCAAAATGACAGCAGACCGCAGCTGTCTTAGGAGGCGGTACCTTAAAACGCACTTTGTAAGTTTCTGTGAATGCGGGACAGTCAGGGGCTAAATAGTCAACTTGTGCAACTGCACCATCTCCCCCCGATCTTTGAAGCGTAACTACCCTTATAAATTCCTAGGTATGCAAAGTTTGATTTTGCATAAGCAGAGGCAAGTACAAGAACACACCTAATAAAAAAGGACAGAAAATAAGTGATTACTTTTATCTGACCTCTGTGGTTATGCTGTCTCAGTGCTTCTAAGACAGCGTTTTGAAATATCTGAGAACTGATGTGCTTCCATCTAGACTAGTAACATTTTGGGGGAAAAAAAATGTTACAAGCTCTTTTTCCCTCCACTTTGCTTTATATTTCACTGCAAGCAAAGACTTGTGACCTGAAGAATTGAATACAAAATAGGCAGCGTTTGACTCAAACCAAAAGAACTAGACCAAAGTAAGATTACTTCACTTTGCTAGACTAAAGCAAAGTAACAACCATAAATAATTAAAAAATGACCTGAAGTCAAAGCAAGACAGCCCCTCGGGCAGCTGTTTCTGCACAATGCCAATCTGGTGCCAGTGTCCTCAGCTGCTGCTGACCAGCAGGACAGTCCTAGCGCTGGTGACCAGTGGTACCAGTGACGTGAGCCAACAGATTTCCAGTCTCCATGTGCTCTCACTGTAGCAACCATGTCCCTAGAACACGGTGATGACTGAGGGGGGTGAATAAGGAATCCGTATTTCTGCGAGGCATACTCTGATAAATACATCATAAACATTCCAAGGAAAGGCAGGCCATATAATGGTCTAATCAGTCTGGTAAACGCGAGCGTGCTAGAGTCATTCTCATGCCATCACTATTGTTAGTTTCTGGTTAAGACTCCCATTTTTAAGCTTAGTTTCTGTTCCTCCCCTAATGCACAAAGGATGGAGAGTTCTAATGACACCATTTATGCCTTATTGCATTTATGCTGATGATAAGCCAGTAGAAGAGTTGCAATCTAATAACCAATTATTTCAAAAAGCTACTCTTCTCCCTAACATCACCTAACTTATTAACAAAGGGAAGTTTGAAACATTAATCTGGTTTCAAATTCAATAGTATATAATGGAACTTCTGGCTATGCATCAGCCAAGAGGAACAAGGAAGATTACATGGTGAACTGAATTCAAATACGTCAATATGTTTTGGAATGTTAAATACTTAATTTGCACAATATATCATCATTAGTTGGCTAATCTTTAAAGTTACCTCTAAAATAAAAAAAATAGGATTTCTCCACATGGCTGACTGGATTGTCTTTCTGTCTCACACTTTGAGGAGTAAAAATTTAAGAAGCATTACTTCATAAAATGCTATCAACCTGCACTGAAAACCATCCAGGATTCTTGTTTTTGAAAGCTAATTGAACAAACAATACAATGATTCCTACAAACAAAGCAAGAACGTATTAAAATTACAGCTCTGTCTGAACTGGTGTAACATTAAAATCACATTAGTAATCTTAAAAGCAAAACTAAAAGAGTTGACCTCTACTGGTACCCATTACATAGGCTGTCTTCAAACTCATCTGTTGGTTTGGCCCCAAAAGATCCTCTAGGAACTGTAGGTGTTTTGTTTTCAGGACTGGTTTTTGTTATGGGTATCAGCATCTTCAGTGATAAGAAATTCTTAAGTTAGTTCGATCCAGAATACAAATTAAATGAATAACTATACTCCAGTTTTTAACTCTTACATCTCATTAGATTCTAGCCTAACCTTCCATGATTACAGAAACCGTGAATCATCAGTGTTTAGAATTAGGTCCCATCAGCGAAGAATGCTACGCTTACATAGTTGAAGAAGAAGGTGGCATTTTCACAATCAAACTTTTGGACTACCTAAAAAGGAAATGTAGGTTTGAAAACAAACCAAAACCTCCTTTTGTTGGCCACTTCTGCTTTTCTTTTTTCCAATGTTGTCACTGTGCAATTTCTCAGTTTCTCAAGGGGGGGTGAGGATTCAGCAGCCATCACGCTAGAATGACTGATAGTAGAGGAAAAGGAAAGAACACGGGCAACTCTGAAAGAGCTGTTTCCAGTAATCCTCACGATTCAAGGACTTTCTGAATGGCTACTTTCCAGAACAGAAGTATGCAAAGAAATGCATATAAAAATTTTAATCAAAGTGATAAGTAAAGTACACATTAAAACAAGAGACCAGATTAAAAAAAAGAGATAGACCTTACTAAGATTACAACCTCAGTTTGCTGATTTTCCAGCTGCTACCAGAAAGACTGGTTTTAAATAAACTTGCACCCCACTGTGCAGATACCTGTCTCCTAAGAAAACAGCAAAATTAAACACACTTGATAAAACTTTGAGTAAAACAGCATCTCCTTTTTAAGGAGTTCACATCATCTTTCTCACTCTAAAGATTTAGCTGCATTTTTTTGGAAGTGGTGTAGCTGTTTCTAAAACATCATGAAGCACTTTCATCAGCCAGTGAGTACAAACGAGACCACCTGGACAGAAGGCAGTCTGAATCATAGCTCTGGAAAGGTCAGTCAGTTTTCTGCGTGAGTTCTCAGAATCAGGTAAACCCTCAGCACTTCTAACAGCCACAACATTTGGAGCTGGTAAGTAGGTAGTTTTCTGAACCATTTTGAGGGTGTGTGCACATGGGTGGGTGGGGCAAGGGGGGAAAATCATGTATTAATACAATGCAAGGTAACAACAGGTTTTCATACAGTGTAGTGCTCCTCTACCCTGCCAAGACCTCCTCTGGAAGTTCCACATCTGATGTGAGGCAGATGAAAAAATAAAGATAAAGCAATTCCCCTCTCAAGATTTGTGCTATCTTACTTCCCTGTGCTCTTATCTTGATCTCTCTAAGCCACAGATATATCGTTTAGCTCAAGTCTCTTCTCATCCTTCCATTTTCATTGTATATATAAATTTTACTTTACTTTTCATACAAATATCCTGCCAGAAGGATTCTGCCTAAGCTGCATTTTCATACTCTTCTGAGGTCCACCTTCTTAATGACAGAAAACAGACTTGGATTATTTTATATCCCTTCCCTATATTAGTAATTTCCTCACGGATCTGGAAAAAAATAGTATTTTAGCAGTGAACTCTAAAGCTATTTTATGGGTTAGCAAGCTCACGCTCCATACAACTATGGAAGACAATAATTTTAAAAAAAGGAAGAATCCCCTTAGCAAATTATGTTACAATAATAGAATCATAGAATGTCTGGGCTGGAAGGGACCTCCAAAGGTCATCTAGTCCAACCCCCCCGCCATAAGCAGGGACACCTCCAAATAGATCAAGCTACTCAAAGCTTCATCCAGCCTGATCTTGAATGTCTCCAGCTTTGAACAACCTGAAACTTAAGCTCCTTCAAAGTTTTAATGCAGAACTTTTTTTTCTCACATAGTTGTAATGGACTCCTAATTTGCCAGAGATTCAGATTATTCAACAGCCTGTTCTACTATAACATGGAAGGACATAGAAAAAAAAACCATTTTCTATTTTTTTTTTCTGTTTTTCTTTTAGACAATTATTCCATTGTACACATAACTTTAGTGGATGTTGGCTGCTCACTGAAATGCACAGGAGATCCTAGGAGATATAGGAGATATTAGCCAGCAGCTCATCCACACCAGAAGTTGAATGAAATGGACATATTTGGGGCATGAACTCCAGAGATGCCAAAACATGGTCTCCCATGTGAGACCTTCAGAGGGAAATAACTTAGACAAGGTAAAAGAAGGAGTAATTGTTAGGGAAGCAGAATCTTCCATTTTAAAAAGGACATTGAGTAAAAGAATCAGAGATTTATTATAGACCGAACATTAGTTTATGAAAGAGGTAACAATGTCTTCAGTTTGAGCCACAACACATCATATATTTTTTATTCAAAAAGCACTGTAGACATGATGGATACAAGAATGGGAATGACTTAAAATTGTTGTAAACGTCTCCAGAGTTTATTTTAACCTAGAAAGTACACTAGGCTTCAGTAGCACCTTGCCTTTTACACTGTATTCCAAAGGTAGTTCAATCCTTTTGAAAACATTCACATTTCAGGGAAACAAAGCTTAAATTTAGTAAAAGATCCTGTACTGAGGATCCACCAATCCCCATTTATCCACAATAAAATAGTTCAGCAACATCTCCAGTCACTTGGTTTAAGAGACATCCGTTAATACAAAAATTAATCATACTAGAAAAGATGATAACAAAATTGTCAATCTTCATAACATATGGGAACACACACAAAATAAATTAACAGATTCTTGAAATAAAAGCGGTTTAAAAGCAGTTTAGCCAATTGTGACAGCTGATCTGGGTCTTCTGTTGAAATTAACCCTGTAATACAAAAAAAGACTGCAGTGTTTTTGTATTAGCAGCCCTCTGTGGCACTGAGCTCCAGAAATACAATTATCTTTTTGTCTTCCAACCATCTTCTGCTTTTAAGAAAAAAACCCTGCAGAACTCATTCTCTTTTTCAGTTGTCTAGTACAGACAAAGAAAGTCACACTAATCCTTGCTAGGAGACTAATGTGAAAGTTATTTCTCAGTCTCTCATCACAGACAGAAGAGATCTGACCCATACTGCAACTGAATTCTGATCCTGACAGAAGTGAAAAAATATAATTCAATATCTAAAAAAGTCGTACAAAAAAAAAAGAGGTCATGAAAGTATATTTTTATCCATCTTGAGCTCTGCATGTCCAAATTGCGTCTTTAATTCTGAAAGTACCCACTTTCACTCTCATTCGAACAAACGTGAAGTCTAATGTTGAGCTGTAGGTCAACCTTCCTTTGCACCAAGCAAGCCCAAGTCAGGTGTATTGTAACACTTAGTAGTGTTACGCCTAGATCAATTTCTTCATCATAAACCTGTTGCATACTCGAAATGGCTTTCAAAAAGCCATTACAAGCTAAATGACTTAACTAAACAGTGAGGCACAAGGTATTACAAGATTCAGGTTTTACCATTTCAAAAATGTGCTTGATAAAGGCGTCATTGTTTGTTGTTGTTGTTGTTTGTTTTTTTTTGTTTGTTTGTTGATTTGTTTTTTTTTTTTTTTTTTTAATAGTTTCTTTACTACTTTCCTTAAAAATTCCTAGAAGTCAACAGAACTCTGCACAGAAAGAGCAGACGCTAATCTGTAAAGTTTACACTAACTTCACTGCATAAATCAGAAAGTATTATCTTCCAGCTGAATTTAGGTTTCCATTCTGTTCAGAAATAGTACTGGGTGTTTCTTTATGGCTGGCCACAAACAACATGAAGTCATGGGCGCAGTCTTACGATTAGCTGAAGAGACAGATTCTATTTTGTATGATTAACATTTGTCTACTATTTGTTAATGAGCTGATAATATCACTAATATTAATACATGCCATTGACAAGCCCAGCATGTCATTAAAACGATAGGGCAGCATGTCCTATGCTAATATTCTGTTTCATAAAAATAGTTAGCTGCTCTGCGTTCTTACAGAAGATAGAGCCAGTCCCTGCAAATATGTTTTCTAGTCAAGAAGATGCAAGTAGGATGCTAGCCCTTACGACTAGCTTGCACTCAGCTGAGCTTCTGTTCTGCTCTTCTTCTACTGTTCTTCCTCCTCGATTACCAAAATCACTGCAAGTCTTTTTTTTTTCTTTTTGTATCCTGATACCACTAACGATAAATTGATGAAATTTCCAGTCCAGTAGGATATCAGTATTTGGCCATTCAGGTGACCTTAACCTTTCAGAAGCTTTGTTAAACACTTGGAAGAGATTTCATTTTATGCCTGTCTGGGGCCCAGGCATCAGTCTTTTGACCCTATGAGTACTAACACATCAGAGTTTACCAAGGCAGTGATAATTTCCTGTGAAAAGTATACCTGTAATGAAGAGATGCAGAACTGAAAAACGCAAGTTTACCACAAACAGTTGTTTGTGGATCTTTAATGCCACCTCCAGCATTCTTTACTGAATGTTGTTTCTGCCTTTGATATAATCTCAACTTGTTCTAAATGCTACTTCTAAGAACACCAGTAAATACCTACAGACACAAAACCAGAGTGTTTAATGTTTCACAAGGTACATCCCTTTATTATTGTAATCACAAAACCATGATTTTGTACAGGAATGTTTAAGTGAACATTAATGCAATTAAATTTGTTTCATAAAGATCAGGTAAATGTAGTACAGAACATTGTATTGTAAAGAACAAAAATATCAGCTTTCTGGTCTTGCAGTGCACATTTAGTGCAAGTATTAAGACACAATAGTGTTCAATTCAGCAATGTGTTGCAGAACATCATGCCACAGTCCACTTCAAAGAGGGTCAGGACATGCAGCTTGTTAATAAAATGCTGTAGTATATAAAAAAAGCCACATGTTAATTCATAAAATATACAGTGGTTTATTTGGATGATTTAAAGTGATTTCACTGTGGAATTTATATTTATCTGGGACAAACATCCAGAGTGTCTTGTCATTTGGAATATTCTTCTTTTAGGCAATGGCTTTGGCTTCAGGTAGGAATGCCTCCCAGTATTTTATTAGCTTGAAGAGAAGGGAGAAAGTCTCATTATTAAGTACTCAATGCTGGAAAAGCAAACACATATACCTTCCTCCTCTTAGGTAAACTTGTCTCCCCTGAACAAAGTAAAAACATGGGCACTTCATATTATCCATTTCCATTATTACATAATGTAAGAAAAAAAAACAAGTAATGAACACAGGTCTGTTCACAGCAACAGAGTTTTTACTACACACTGAATGCAATGTTATAGAATACAGTTACACAGAATTTCTTTGCAGGCTCAGTTTGCTATTCTTACCTTCAAGGGTACAACTTATTTTTTTTAACTAAACAAAGGTGGAGGGTTATACTCCTGGAATGAACAAAGCAATGAATCAAGACACTCTTTTGGGAACAAGGTCTACTTGTGAGTCTCTGAAAGCTCTTCTACTTCTTTACAATATTCAGTAATATTTTACACTGCTTAAAAAAAGCAATAAACATTTAAGTATCCAAGTCTCTTCAGTACATATTCATTACAAATTAACCAATCTATAAGTGAAAGTATTACTTCAGTCTCAGAAGGCATGACCCTCCACTCTCCATATCCCTCAGGGAGCTTCTCCCTTGCTTCTCTGAACTAAGAGCTGTGCAAGGGAGCACAGCAATAGATGGGAAACTGCAATCACCAAGTTAATTCTCCAATACAGGCTAGTAGTAGTTCTTTGGTTTAGAAAACACTATGCTTAAAGCCTGTCTTTTTAAGTTAACCTAATAAGGAAAGTATTAAATATTAACTTGTACAAAACTTGAAATTTATCTTACCTGCTGTTGTGTTTGCACTAATGACTCTAAGTACTCGATAATAACAGTTTTAAAGTCTTTCACTCGTTCCTTCTGTTAATAAATAAAGGCATATTAACCTCTTAATCAGTTTTACTTAAGATAATACTAGCATTCTGAGTAAAACTATCGTTTACTTGGACAAAATTATACGTGCCTCAAATCTTCCCACTTCCTTGCGAATGGTTTTGGAGATCTGTTCAAAATCTTTTTCCCCTTGCTGAACTTTTGTCTCCCACTGGCAAAGGAAAGACATGCAGAGATAAGACTTCTTGTCATCCATTCAGTCATCAGTATCTGAACTTTTTTTTAGTGTATTAGTGAAAGTCACTTAAGAGATGCAAAGAACCTATTTGTTTTTTTGGCATACTTAAGGAAAATTCTTACAATAACAAAGTAACAATATGTATAATATGATGTTATCAAATCAGTTAAAACAATGGTATGTCTAAGATAATGCTATCTGTAGATGAAATGTAAAACATCTTGATATTAAGAAACAATAACATTTTAAAAATATTCTTTAGAAAAGAAAAAGGATCTTTACAGTGTTACTTGCTGTTCTGTTTACAAACACCTCTAAACCTGTAAGCTTTCTGTGACTACCAGTCCAGTCAAGCCTGAAAGAGTCTCAGAAGTCATTTCTCTGTACTTTCCTAATCCCAGAAGCAATGATTTAAACCTTCATCTCACCTATGGTCAAGTGCACGGTTATCTCTGTCATATTTCCGTTGCAGATGACAAGCTATTGAGGACATGTTTGTTGGCTTTCCAGTCAGAACGCATGTTACTTAAGCCAAAGCACATGCGTTCTTGTGCAGTGGGAACTGCTCTCATAGAAAGCAGGAGTACAAGAGTTATCACAGGCAAGAAGAACAGAAGAGGAAAATTCAGAGGAAGTGATGTTGCTTGTAGGGTTTTCCCATACTGATAATGTAGCTAGCATTCATATAACAATACATGACTCTAGGTTATATCTCTCCTTAGTTTATGGGAAAAGACATTGAGCTACACAATTAAGAGATCTTCATCAACTACATTACCTTATAATTGCTTTTATAAACTGTTACATTCTTAAATTTAAGCCAGCTGTGTAGATACACTGTGAAAAAAGCTATCAGCCTTACGCTTGGACACATCTAGGTTAACAAACCTAAAATGCAACTCTATCTGTTCATCTCAATATACTCAGTTGTGTGAGCCCATATACCCAGTAGCACTTATCTTCCGCAGAAAAAGACAGCAGGGAAGCCACATATTTCAATACAGTATATTCCTCTTAGCAATCCAGTGGTGCTATTTATTCATCAAAACATTTTGTGGAGAAGTATCAAGTTACTATTGTAACTTGAGATGAAAATTTTATAATAATGTATAGTAACATGAGATGAAAATCGTCTGTGTTCCAATAAAATCTACACATTTATATTTAGACCACAGAGAGCAACTGAATCATGGATGACTGTCAAACTGTGTGGGCTTCCACTTTGCAATTTCTATGCCAGAAAGACTGCTACTACAGAATTAAGCAACCCTGCACATATTTCAATGGCAGCAATAACTTTCAATCAGCATACTGATCATCCAGTAAAGTAGGAAAAATAAATCCTTCAGGAATAACATAATTAAGTCTTTTAATATTGGGACTGAGAAAGGATCACTGAGTATTTCCTACTCCTTTCAATACTCAGATAATATTTTCGACAAGGAGTTGCAGCTCACTCATATGGTGGGTGTACTGGTAACATCAAGAGAGGCAACCGGAAAAAATGTGGTTGCACAAGAGTGACACTAAGTTTTCCCCCCAAATAAAGGAATTTTTTTTAGAGAAAGAGAAAGCCAAGTTAATGAGTAACTTCAACACCATATGCAAAATACATTGAAGGGCAGAAAGAACAAAGCAGCACATGTTTAGTGACCAATGAGGAAGCAAAATGAACATAGCTTGAGATCTGCAATGATGTTCTCCCATTATTTAATGAGAGAATACTGGTGCATAATTAGAATGCATTAATGTTAAATAATTAAGTTGTCCTACCTCTTCAATTTCCTTAGTGAAGCATGATAGAGAAAGTGTATAAATTATGACACTTCAACATGTTAGATTTATTTTTACTGAAATTACACCATATATACATACACACACATATATATATATATGGGTAGATAAGCTGTGTAATTAAGCAAAACATAGGAACAGTTCTCCACTAGTCATCTTAGCTGGATTTTAGCTTTAGAAGCCAAGAGATGCTCCTCTGCCTACCCAAGCAATCCATTAACAGTTAAAAGCAGTACTTAACTTGTCCACGTTCCCCTCCTCCCATCTCCCAGACTCTGTAGAGACAGTATTAACTGCCCTACAGATTTTATAATGAGTAGCAATTGCACACACGTAATATTTTAAAGAAGTTTCTTTTAAAATTTCAGTAAATATGGAAAACAGCAAATGAGTAAGTGATTTGTAAATAAAAAATGGTATAAAGTAGTGCATTAATGCAGAATGAATGAGTTAACGCAGGAAGTCTGACCTCCAAAATAACGTTTCGTAACATTACCTCTTTTATCTCATCTTTAGCTTGTTGCAGTTTATCAGGTTTGTTGGCAAGCTGGAGCTTTGCTTCAGCTTCACGTTTCTTTTGTAAAGTGACCTGAGCATCTTGCCACTTCTGCCAGCACTTCATTCGATGGTCAAACACACCCTGTAAGGACAGACAATTTTATTAAACAACTGGAATTGTTAAAGCTATCTAAATACCTAGTAGGAAAAGGTAATTCTGGATAAAACTGGAGTGAGTATACTCAAAGAAACCTTACTGTGTCTACCACATGTCGTTTTATATTTCATCTGACAGCATACTTGTACAGGTCAATACCTTCCACAAGTAACAGAGGACTCAAGAAGCCTTTTCAGGGCAGACACCTTAGCACCCCAAACCATTTTACATTCCTCATTCCACAAGAACACTACTAGAACAATCACTACAAAGTGCTCTATTATGCCAACAGTTATCTCAATGCACATGCTACAGGACTTCTCATGCATATGAATTACATAAATATTCAACAATACGTTCTTGCTAGCAATGGATTAAGGCAGCAGAATAAAAGTATAATAATACAAGCTATAATAATATCTTTTATTAGTAATAAATTAATAAAGAATAATAATTTAACAGGGAAGAGAAGGGGGGAAGAAAAAGAATGGGGGACACCCCTTCCCATGTCAAAACCTAATGATACTGTGCAGTATGACACGCCAAAATGGAATACTTTCTTTAATGAGATGTAGATTGAAAAAGTGTGTCTGTTTATTTACAGTAACTATTGGCTAGCTACCAAAGACGGCCAAATTATGTTCTCAAAAATTTGAGCATAGTGTAAAAATAAGTAACCTAAAAGAAAGAAGTACAGTATGCTTAGACACAGTAGTGTATGGTGTCCTCAAATACTCTGCACAATTAGTACTACTCCAAATAAAGGACATTCACCTTTTGCATTATTAATCTATTCCCTTTTGTGATCATAATAATTTTTATGATTGGAATAACTGATCATGAATGCATTCATTTTACTCAGAACTTCAGGCAAAACCTTAGTCTTACACATATGCAAATGCATACATTCATTTACCATAAATCTACAAGTTGGGGAATGTGATTTTAAACACATTAAACACATAAAATGAGTATTTTTCTTACTGGTACTCACTTTTACTGCAGCAATGAGACGAATGTAATCACCAAGCAGTTCTGAGAACACATAGAAATCAGCAAAAGCTTGTTCTTGATGCAATTGATCTATCTTCTCCTCAACCTCTGCAAGCTGAGACAAAGCTCTAGATAGAGCAGTATGGTCCTCAGAGTTACCTAACATGGCAGCACTTTTAGCAAAGGCAGCTGTGTTGGCTGAAAGCTCTGAAATACAGGAGTAATGTTGAGTACAGTGTAGTTAATTTGTTATATTACTCTGCAGTATAGATCACTGGAACACAGACCTCTGCCTTATTTCAGCCCTAACTTCACCAACTGAAAAATATAAATTCATGATAAAATACACAAGGAGATCACAATGAAACCGTATTTAGGAGAAAAACTCCTGCACAAAAAAAAAAAAACAAACCTCTCTATCAATAAATGTTTTGCTCAGTCTGTTAATGTCATGCCTACTTTTATCTAGCAAAAGGTCTGGAGAAAAAAAAATGTCACTTCAGTATTATCCAATTGCCTAATTAAGAGAAAATGCAAGCCCACGAAACAGAATTCAGGTCACCTAAAGAAGAAATTCAAAACAATTTTAACAGGTCTCTAGCACAGTTGTTCCACGCGGTTCAGAGAGAAAAAGCCCCAGCAATTTCACAAAACCACCACCCCCATGAGTGAAATTTATTTCTGCTGGATTGTTTTATTTACTAAAGTACCTTTAACTGTGCATACTGTAATGTATTGCCTCATTCTAACATGCCTTAAAAGAAGAAATAAAAAACAACACAAGAAACCCCAACAACAACCAAAAAAACCCCATCCCACATACCAGCATGGCTGGCACCTGTGAAGCCATGTGAAGGTAAAGTTTTGAGCTTATTTATTAATAAATAGTAGGACAATTGTCTCATCAAATCCCATGCAAGTCATCCTGTACAAAACTAGGCCCTATGAAGGGCCTTCGAACAAACGTTTAATCCAAATTACTTCAGGATTGAAGTGCAGGGGTTTTTTCCAACTGTGCTGCTTCTTCAGAATCATCAGAACACCAAAAATGTTTGTAGAAGCAAACTGTCTTCAGGATATCTAAAACTCTTACAGTTTAAACAACTCTTAAAAAAATACCCAAACCAAATACTTCAATTCTATTAGTAGATGTCAAATCAACAGTAAACAAACACTATCATTTTCCACTACTTCTTAAAATACTCTTTAGTCTTGTGAACATCGAGCCAAAGATTTCTACCACAGAGTAGTAAAATTTCACTGAGAATTTATTCCTGACTGAGTCATGAGAAAACAACTCATGATATGTTCACATACTTTTGAAAGTGTAGAGCTGAAAGGTGACACAATATTTTAATGTAATACAGTAGGCACATGTATGGTCTTCCTCGAGTTAGAAATCAAAGTTTTGGTGTTTTGGTTTGGTTTTTTATTTGTTTGTTTGTTGTTTTGTTTGTTTGTTTGTTTGGTTTTGTTTTTTTTTAATGTGATGGAAAGCAACCTTTGACAAAAAAGCAGCACAGGTGACTAAATTACACTTATGGGCTTCTGCTTCTCCCTAAAATAAGTAAACCAAAAGCTGCTGTTCTGAGACTATTATCTTTCCAGAAAAATTTACTTTAGCAGTAGCTTGGTGATGCAGCATTATGTGGACCACATTAATAATAACACATTCCTGTTTAAGCAATTAAAATCAGTTAAGAGAGCAATACTGAACCAAAAGATGTTTAAATGGATTTATGTGGCCACTGTTTGTTCAGAAGGCAATGACTCTTGACATGACACCCAGAGATAGATTTATGGTTATCAACTGTAGCAGAACCTCTTGCAAGACATGGCACTGAACCTCCACAAGAAAAAAAGAAAATTGTGTGTCCTGGTTTAGGGACTGTGACATTATG
Source organism: Merops nubicus (assembly GCF_000691845.1). Taxonomy (NCBI): domain Eukaryota; kingdom Metazoa; phylum Chordata; class Aves; order Coraciiformes; family Meropidae; genus Merops; species Merops nubicus. The sequence goes on along the minus strand of NW_008587142.1, from coordinate 27,400 downwards.
CTAAATCAATACAGTAGCTTTAGGAATGACAGCTACTCTGGTTAAAATTAAGATTAAAACCAGGTACACAAAAATGCTAGAACAGTTTAAACTACAAGGTAGAATTAGAAGACTTTTGCATTAAAATATACTGTATAACTCTATTAGTAAAAAGCACTGACAAACTAAGCTCTTGTTTCATTTCCTAACGTTCTAAATACTTCAGTTCACGCAGCCACGTAAAAGTAAAGTTACCTTTTCTGTGGCAGACTAATGCTTCAACACTGGCATGAAGTTTCCTAAGTTGCTGATCCAGATTCTCAAACTGCTGCTGTTTTTCTTCAAACCACTGACAAAAGATGAAAGAGTCAAATATTACTAATTAGATAACAACATTTCTCGTTATAAAGAAGAAAATTATCCACGTACTGCCAGGGCGGTCAGCTGATACAGCTAAGAACTCAAGCCAATAAGCAAATTAATAACCCATTTTCTACTTCTACAGCTTTAAAATGCAATTGTTGAGGCTCATTAATTCGTCTCATTATTCAAGCCGAAAAATCAGCTCTTACTGCATCCGATTCATTCATCTTGATTGTCATTTTGTTGACAGCGTCGGCAGCCTTGTTCACCATCCTCAATATTCCTGCTCCACTCAGAGCCTGGGTGTTAACTGCTCTCGGCAGCTGGAATTGAATGACAAATAAGGGCAAACAGATTGGTTAAAAGGATGGAGGTTTAACTGGGCACAAGGGGGAAAGAGAAGGATATAGTGTTTTCTTTACTCCTATGTGTTACAATATGGTGGAATCTAATTTCTCAGATTTACTACTTTTACATTCTCAAGAGGAAAACTTAAAAATACAAACTATTTACTTTTCTTCTACATCTTTACATTTAAATGGAACAAGCAACCCACTTGTCCAAAGTTATTATGAACTAGACAAAGGTCCTGACTAGCCACATATACTCTACAGAGAACAAGCTCACCACAGTAACAGAAAAGCTCTTATTTACAACAAATTAGACAAAAGAAATTCTGTAAAACATTTACTTGTAACGCAAGATCTGCACTGTGTGCTGAGTATAACAGGTTGATGTCATTTTACTTTGCAATATAGGCTGCATTTCAAGACCTACCTCAAGCTTGCAAAGAGAACTGTGTATTTGCTTAGGTACTTAGAATTCCCGGGGCAAGTTAACAAACTTTACATTTAATTGATATTATTATTCAAGCTAGCCTGAACATGCCATACAAGGTGGCCCCTATGTCAGACCATTTACCCTTCATGTGATGTTTTGCCTGTCAGCAGCATTGACAAATCCCCCGTAAGCTAGCTATCAATGATGCTTTTGTCAGTAGTGAGGTCTCTGTGACTTATTAGTATGACTAAGATATTGACATTGGCCAAAAGATAGTTCTGTATTACTGTGAATTTACTATGCACATTTATAAATAGGTATTATGTATCTTTAACAATATATTTAATACTGTGAAAGATGCCAGATCAATAGTACAGGTGACTGAGTCCTCTATTCCCAAAACATCTAGCTTGGTCAGCAGCATCACTAGCGTTTTCACATAATCCCACAAATACACCTCAGGCTGGACTCTGAGGCAAGAAAGCTGCTTCCCAAGCCAGTTTAATTCTTGATCTTATGTAACAATCAGTAACATCAGTCACAGATTTTCACCATGTATGACAAGTTGCACTTGGAACTGGACACATCAACTCTCTTGAGAAGTCACCGAATAGCAAATAGCTTTTGGTCACTACCATTCAAAGTTTTATCAGGGGCACACCATTGCCTAAGTAGCCTCTGCCATTCTGTCCCATGAAGGGTCCAATACAGTTTGATTTCATATGAATTTAGGACACTAGGTCTCAATACAAGGAGAATATTCTGCTTTGTAGGTTACAATATCTAGAAACAGGAGAACTTAAATACCTCAGAACTTTCCAAGAACTGTCTTAAATCTGGATCCTGTAACAAGGTTGGGTGTTTTACTGTTCGTTGTAGATACCTACAATTTTAAAAATTAAAATATTAGATAACGAAACAGATTTAATGTGCCTGACAGTATTGAAAAGTGTCCATCTAAAGAATGGTACGATGCAGCACGCAACCTCTCTCATTATCTAGTGGGGCTTGAACACTCTTAAAAAGTCACATCTAAAACGTCAGATGATAGTTTAGTCTCCGTGCCACTTCAAAACTTGACTCTCTGCTGCCTCTTCAAACCATATTTATGCATTTCTCCAACAAACACGCTATGTCCTACACAAAGTCACAAGCTAGGACCACTAAGCCATTGAAACATTCACTGAAGCCTTACTTCAGTAAGGCTGCCACAAAATCTGAAAATTCTAACTAAAAGTAATGCAGCCCTGTGCACTCTGTACCACAACATCACACACCAAAGGGACAAAGAGTGGTTTCTAACGTGGTTGGTTTACACCAGAAATTGCTTGAGGTGGAACCTGCCATAACAGTATGTTGCACAGTGGTAAAATATACTTCGTATTTTCAACAGCCGAGTGAAGTCCTCCTCCTCCAATAACAGCCAATGTACACCAGAAAAAATAATATGAGCTCGTTTAAACATTTCTGTACAGTGCAGTGGGCAAGGTTTTTGTTACAGATAATTCTGACTGACTTATTTTAGATCTAAAGGAAATCTTGGAGAAATAAGCTGATTATGTTCTAGGTATCAACTATGTGTTTGCTGGCTAGACTAAAGCCTTCAACCTACATCAGTTCAAAAGGACTCATCCACTCCTCTCACCCAGTCCCCTCAAAAAAAACCCCAATAACAACAAAACACCAAACAAAAAGACAACCCAAAACAAATAAAAACATAAACCAATGCAAATCTTTCCATTTGCAAATTTATTTTTTTTTTCCATTTCTGATTACATCTCAAAACTGCTGATTGAAAAAAATCTTCTTGGGTTGAAGAGAGAAATTTTAAGTGTATACTTCCTCTAAGTAAACTGCTGCAAGTTTGCCTTCCAGTAAAGACTGCTAAAGTTTGCCATAACCGACTTTAACACCATGTATTAAGAGAATCATAGAACGATGTTTACATGAATGCTTTACAGAAATCTAGTACCTGAAAAGATCTTGGGAATATAAGAAAGTATGTGTTATTGCCAATTAGGACTGGCAATACTATCAACAGCACACTCTGCTTTGTGCAAAGCTTTAGATTTGCTCCAGCCTCATCTGTGAAGTAACTGAACAACTCCATTACATTCACAAATTGCTTAGAAACTGTCCTAGAAAGTGATGTGGGCTGGGACTTTCAAGTGAAAGTCTGAGTATATTGATATTATAAATATAATCTAATTTTTCCATCTTCTCTTTGATGTGGCCACCAGATCCTTATTTTCCTTCCTAAGACATAAATGGTTGCAGTGAAACTATTTTATAGATTAAATTGCTGAACTTTTCCTTGCTTGTTCTGTACTCAGTAGCAAGTACAAGTTAAGGTGGCAAGCAGCCAACATAATTTTTCTTTAGAAATATGCTGCTACAGAACAGTCTTCACTCTGTGGGAGACTTTGACCACTTTCACAGGAGACAACTGGCAATGTGCTTGAGGACATCTGGCTGGTAAACCTGCAAGTCCACTATTCTGGGGCATAACTTTTAGTGCACTCAACTGACAAGGTACATTGCTTTCCTGCCCACTTTCCCCATAGTTCTCAGTTACAAAAAGAGCAAACTGAAACAGATTGCTTTTGTGTGAATTTCTCAGGAACATGAATAATGTTCCTCAGGTTTAAGCAAGAGCAGTAGTACCTCTCCCTCCTAATATCATTTGAACACCTTGGTAGGTAGGTAATTTTTTGATTCTGAAAGAAAAAGTCTGCTGAAGTTGGTATGGCAAACAAGTCGCTCTTTGCCAGATTATCAAGATATTTGTAGTCTTTCTGAAACCAAACCAAAACCCTCCACCCCCACTCTCCCCCCCGAAAAAAAAAAAAAAAATCACTCAAATGGAATATACTATGAAGCCTTCCCAATATAGTCAAGAGTCATGAAGCATCCATTCCCCAGTATGAGCAGTGCTCAACATCCATTAGAAGTGATATGCTAGCGTAACTCCTTCAACAATTAAATGAAAAAGCAGCACTTAAAGCACACACACAAGCTTGCAAACTAAACTTTTTCTAATTATACTTCTGTTGTTGAAGCAAGCAACCAGGAGAGAAACTAGTCATCTTTATGACAGAGACCTGAAGCTGTGTGGAGTATCTGTTCAGTTACCTAAGACAACTTACTCTAATCCCAGCTATTGTGCCAGGCCTTGCAGATCTCACAGCACTGACCCTTTACCAATAGACTTGTACAACCAGAACACCTTTTACAGTTCCATTCCACGTGACAGAACAACTTTAGTAACTTCTAGGTGCAATTTTAAGTGGCAAATGTTAAGCTATATGCCAATTTTCAGCTAACAGATAACTAAGACAGAACAACCTATCAATATTTTGAGGTTCAGTATAATTTCAGATGTTCTTCAGTTACTTAGGAAATTGAAAGACATTAGCAAAGGGATTCAGAAGAGATATCTTTTGTTTAAGATTGGCTCTGGAACTCCAGATGTTCAAGAGTTTCATATGTTACGTTAGAGAGGTCTTTCAGCAAACAATCTAAAAACTTTTACTTTTGATAATTTTCCAGTTTAACTGAAACTGTTAAATGATGTATTGTTCTCTTATGATGCAATTGCATCAAAGCAATAGGCATATTACAAAATCATACCAAAATTAAGGCTTGTTTTACAAGAACTTGTTTTAAGTTCTACAAGTTACCTTGTAGAAGGCTTTATCAGCCATGTCAATAGAGAGAAATAATGCAGTGTGTCAGTGACAGTACCCTTCCACAGCAAAGACACTTGAACAATATTAGTTGTATACCAGTGCTGGGTGACATAGATCCAATACCTTGTATGCCAAAATTCAGCTAATCACATCAACATACTGTAGGTTGTCAGAAGGCTGTTTTGCTTTCAAGTGACTGAAGGTCTCTTCCACCTACCTCCCTGCCCAATAGTTGATTTTCCATGGAACGGATTTACTGCTGAAGTGCCTCTATTCCTTAAACTCAAAATGCCTAAGTCAACTGATAAAAGTTTACTTACTGAACCTCTGCAATCAATCATCTGCATCTCAGTACAGATGGTCAAGACCCCAATTATAGAGACCACATGGTATATTACAAGTCATTCTGAAGCTAAAGAAGTTTTAGTTAGATACATACATTACCTTTCTAGAGCTGCTCTTCTTTTTTCTACAAATTCAGTAGATGAAGAATCTTCCTTCCCTACTTTAACCTTGGTCATGCCTTTGAAAAAAATGGTGTCATATTGATTTCATTTTATTATACATAAATCAGAACATAACTGATGTAACCAGAAGATAAAGCTTACCCAAGTTTATGTATTTAAGCCAAATTACAATGAAAAACCTTACACAGGCACAGAAAAAATATCAGCACTGCATGCTGCATGATTTTGTGGAGGCAGCCTTGTGAAATATGCAGTTTCCTGTAATATGTTAATTGTGAATAAGTTATACAAAACTCATTTTCATAAATGCAAATTACACTGTCTAAATGAAGATCAGAGTCTTACTGGTCACTCATGTTCAGAAAAAGAAAACAGTTACCCAAATAAAGCAGAATATGAAAATAAATCTCAAATTATAAGCCTATTAATTAGCAAGCTTACTAACAATATTTGCAATCTATTTTTTTTTTTAAGCCCTAAACCTAAGAGGTTGTTAGTCAACTCAGGCAAACTAACCAGCTCTGAAAATTCTGAACATGTGAACAAACTGAATGGAGAATAATATCAGCAGAATAAAATGTATGCAGCTTTACATCGCTTCCTCTGCCTAAGTCAAGATTACCCAAAAAATTATGACAGGGCAGCCAGAGTTATTGATATATCATGGTATGGGAATACACACAAACTTAGAAGCAGAAGAACTCTAAAACTGTCAGACTGAGGTCAATGTCTTTCGTGCTAAAGATCTAAACTCAGAGCTTAGGAAACTGAGTCCTAAGAAAACCACCATGAAACACTGAACATTCATAATTATTATTTCCTAAAACACAAGAGAAGTATCTTATGATACAGCCCAAACATCTTATTTCTACCTGTAGTGTTTTTTTCTGTTAGTTCTGTGCTTCTGCATCTCAAAGTTCTAAATCTGAGATTCTGAATGTGTACTCTGTGATATGCCACGTCGACAGCTGCCAAAATTGTTCCTCACCCCATCTCCCTTCTAGCTGTACAAGTTTTACACAGTAACCTACGGAGGGGACAAACAGCATCCTTACAGGAACAAGGAGGGACCCTTAAACCCTTGGTGAAACCTTAATTTTTCCCTTCTATGTGACATGACAAAAATAAATTTGACTGGCATTTTTTTCAAATGTATGCTACACAGTGTAATGTAATTGTAAATGGACAAATGTATCTGTAAAATTGAATGTCTTTAAGGATTAAAGTACTCAAACAAACGTGAAGTAATTGAGACACCTTGTCTTTTTGCATTAAAGTATTACTATTCCTTAATATTTCACTGCAGAAAGCATGAAGTGCTGTAATTTAACACAAAAAAATCCTTCACACCTGATAGCAACAGAAGTTCATAAGGAAAAAACTATGTAAACCAAATGACCAATATGAGGAATTCCTAACTTGCGATACTGACAGTTATTTCTGGATATCATCTCATATTTCTGTCTCTGCTATCTTAAGCCTACCTAAATGCAAGCGTAAAGGCAGTTTCTATAGCCCAAGCAGTCCAATCCTCCACAGGAGAGGATCCGTGACTTAAAAGATTATTTTCTTAAAAACAGAAAATGTGATTTTCCAAACACACATATGTAAGTAGTGATGTGATTTGTATGAATGTCCAACCCTAGCTCACCACTGACTCAGTTTTATCCTGTTGTTCCACAGTCAGTAACTGACTACTTGAATTTGTGGCTAAGGTCTGAAATGCCATCCCTTTCTACCTGTCACCAAAATAAAGCTAGAGCTTAAAACTCTAGGCACTAACAACAGTGTAACATGTCGAATATTACACTGAACAAACAGATAAAGGACTTTTGTACAGTACACACTGCCTAGCACTGAATGTATGATATTTTGTATTAAGAATTTAAAAATAAACATGTATTGTACACATGGTACGGCACCCTACTTTTAGCTGTTTTTCAGGCTTTCTGCTTTAAGTTGCCTCATTTTAAAATCAGCCTAGAATCCCTTCTTTTCTGCAGAATAAGAAATGTATAGACTATGTATTTTTGGACAGAACTAAATACCAACTTTTCATTGAAGTTCAGGTTTAAAGAGGGAAAAACGTCCTACAGCTTTTCTAACTTAACTTCTGCAGCTTAACAAAGTCTCTGTCCAGGGATCTGAAGTGAAAGCTAGTGCTTGCTTACACTGCAGTAAGACCCACCAGTTTAGACTTCCAGCTGTATCAATATTTATGCTGGTTTTGTTCAAGTGGTATCTCAAATCCAGTCCAAGCTTTGTTTTATAGATGAATTTGACTCTTGATACAAACCCTACATTTCCCTGTAATTGCACACTGTCATGAAGGCCTTAAATACCGTGTTATCCAAAGTACATGACTAGAAGCCTTATTCCATCTTTATAACCCATGTTACGATTTATAGTTAACCTTATTTCTGTTACATGAAAAATCGGTTATTACAAAGTCATACACTACTTTCAAGAAATACCAAGAATTCAGATAAAATTTTCAGTCTTACAGGCTGAAAAATACGGTGTTTTACCACAGAATTAAAAGCATGACTTTCCCAGGCTTTCTGCTGCCTATATATTACGAAGTCTGCCTTATTCAAAGCTGCTGCTCTGATCAGCTTACAGACTAAACTACTCAAAAAAAAAAAAAAAAAAAAGATTCCTGCCATTCCCTACATATCAAACAGCATCTAGGACCGAATCACTTATTTATATGGATACACCAAAAGAATTCATCATGTTTTACTTTCTTAAATGTTCAGTGATTTTGAAAGAACCTCTCATAAAACTGAAGTTGCTTCAACACATCAGGAATGCTGCCTAGTTCACAGCAAAAGGATCTGATCCTTCAAGGCATTCATGAAGACTAACATTGCTCAAAAGTGTTTTCTGAATTAGAACTCTGAAGAATAAACTAGAGGTTTTAGCATCCACAATAATCAAAAGAAACGGATTGAAATATTAGAGCCGCAGAGCGCATACAAAACTGTGTATTGCAGGCAAGTGATAACAGCACAAGTTAAAAATAAACTTTCATTTAATATCTTTCTTTTGATAGACTAATCAGGTCTTGAAGGGCAACAGCAAAGAAAGAATGATAGATAAGAAAAAGAAGGCCAGGTATTAGGACATTTGTCCTTATTATCAATGCTAGTCTGAGTTAGGAAGATGCCAGTACATATCTTTTCATTTTAACCTGAAATTTTAAAAAATACAGAACAGGGAGAATATTTAATAGTTTGGACCACCTGATAAGAAATAAGTAATATTTGAACACAAAAATATTTATTTTACAAGCTTAACATGTATTAAAATACTTAATTTTTATTACAGTACTTGAATGACATGCTTAAATTCAACCTTACAGGAACCACACTCACCCACAATACTTTTTTCTGGAGCTGGAGGCACGATGTAACCAATATGCATGTACTTTGTTGCTAATTTGCTGTGCAAGCCAAGAAAATCACTGAATCTTCTTTTAACAGAGAATTCATTTTTGTGGAACATGGAAAGCGAAGTCTTGGGGAAAAAAAAAAAGTTCCAAATTACTGATCCATCTATTTGGGTATGATACAAAGTTATCTGCAAATACTTGTTGCACTAGTTACCTTTGTTGTTACTCTGTATGCCATATAAGCATTCATGCCATCTCCTGTAAGAAAATTAAGATGCTTATCCTAGGGCAAGTTATTTTAATCCCTTCACTTTGTTTTTTCCAAAATATACATTAAAAAGCTTTCCATTTAGCTACTGAAAACTGCCAAAAGATAACTGAATAAGAAACCACACTAAAATCTCAGAATAGCTTTCAGGGGATAATACAGTCTATCATCTGAATCATGAGGCTCAAGGAACTTACCAACTTTCTCTGGATCTGACACATTGATTTCTATATCAAACAAATCTCCATTTGCTTCCTCTTCAATCTAGGGATAAGATATGCCATATTTAACAAGGTAAAGTACATTCATATTATATATGGTTACAAATAGAAGGGTATAGAGGAAGGCAAAGATTACTAAGTTAGTATGTTTGCATAATTAAAAAACCCTTCCAGACCCACTATCCAGTGTTAAGCGTATGTAATTTCTAGCCTGATTGTCACTGCACCTTAGTTCATGTGGTGGACCTGGCAGTGTTGAGCTTACCGTTGGACTTGGCGATCTCAAAGGTCTCTTCCAATCTAAATAAGTCTATGATTTCAGTTTTAAGCCTTCCTGCAAAAAATGTTTTGTACAGCAGCCTTTTCTCCGGACTTAGTGGCCTCAAAAGTTTTAGTAAATATTTATTTTAAGAGTATATTCATTGTATCTCCTACAATGCCAGCAGATACTATGCTTCAAAACCCACTCTCATTTGCAACATGTCTCTAATCAAAGGACAGATATTCCTTTACATTAATGGTATTTGTAGCAGGAGAGCCTGGGAAAGGAAGTGTTTAACAGAGTTTTCTCATACTTGCCTGAGCTCTAATCAAGTAGAATGTAATACTCTCCTGGGTAATATACAAAGGTTAGATAAAAACAGAGATCTGAAGAATCATGACAAAGGGGACAGTGTAGCAGGGCTGACAGGGAGCAGTCAGAATAAAACGCCACCCCGTAGTATCTCAGGAAGCAGCCATCGCTGAGTCACTGGTACGCCTTGCTTACAAACTCACTGAGCAAAGGCACTGTCTAGTAAAAGAACACTCCAGAATGAATGGCATTCAGCAATGCCCAGGCTGAATGCCAGCCAGCTGTAAACAGCAATGTTAAAACTACCACTAGCCTCAGCTCTTTGTTAGCATGGGGGACAATGCTAAAAACGGCTTTGCCGATTCCCCCACCAACAGCAGTGTCAGAAATCCAAGCTGAAAACTTTAACGGGCTGGTAGCAGTTATTAACTAGTTAGTACACTGGTAACATTTCTCCTGCATCACACTCACGGCTTGCTCCTACATATACTTCTACAGTAACCCATAATCTGAAGGAACGGAGCTTCTTACTCCTCACACTACAGCTCTCCAGGATAATCACCTAAATAATTAATGGTTATGGTATTTTCATGAGTCAAATTCACACTAAACTTTACGGGCAAAATCAACAGACGAGGTTTTCTTTTACATACCTCCCGTTAGCAAAGAATGATCCTGTAAGTCAATATTTAGGAACTGTTATTTTAAAAGAAGAAAAAAAAAAAACTTAAAAACAACACATTTCCATGATTTAGAATTTTAATGCATACCTCTTCTCTGGATCTATCAAAAATTACAGGGGCTGTTACGCTTTTTGATTCCATTCTGGGAGCTATCAATGTAGTAGGTGTTACAGGAGTGACTGCAGGAGTAGGTTCTGGTGAAAGTATTGGATCCCTCTCCGGACTGTCCAAAGAAACTTCTTCTGTTGCTTCTAGATAAATATTTTGAGTTAGCAAAGGGGTTTTGTGCAACAGAGGTGGAAATGCATCACAAAGGTAACAAAACACACACACTAAAGAATTACAATACACAAGTTTAGTAAGATCCTCTGTAAATAGCAGCAGTTTGTGCTGGGTAATTTCTTTCAACACATAGCAAAAACTAATGTGACACTTGACCCTGTACTGCATAATTCCTTGAAGTAAGATTAATATTGCAAATCTACTTTTTTAAGAGACGAGATTGTTACCTAAAGGCTCTTTTAAAGTAATCCCAAGTGGCAAGTCATTTATTTCTGTGAGTAACGTGAATAACTGTGAAGACTGATTTTTTTTTTTTGACACACAAGCAGCTCTTTTTCAGACCTGTACCCGTTTAGTTTTTGCACTCTGAACAACAGCTGATTTAGTAATATAGGCTGATAACTGAGCAGACCAAGTCATGTGTCAGATGAAGTTACACAACCATAATGACACCCCCACTCCTGCCAAAAGTCCACAACCTGTAAAACAGAAATATTAGAAGAAGAGACATTCTGACTAGTAAGACTAGCTACCTTTACTCTCTATCTTCAGTCTCTTTGGGGCTTAAAACAGTTCACAAAAACTGAATACTTTCTTCAGGCTGTAGACAGTTTGTCTGTCTTTAAAGAGGATGTAAATCTCTGCTCTACAAAACCCACATGCTTTCCTCCACTAACTGGTTTTGACCACTAGCAAACTACACACTTCCTGGGTATAGAGAAGTTCCTGGTCTAGGTTAAATAACTAATGATGTGGTTCTTGCTACATGTGCACTTTCAAGAATTCTAGTTCCTTAAAAGATAGCACTTACCACAGAAGTGTCATTTGATACCAAAATTGACTTCCAAACTCATCTGAAGTCTTGTTACAGACAAAACTTCCTGTGACAAGTATTTTACCAAGCAGGTAAGAAAGGCACTCTTGAGTTATACCAAGCTACCAAATAGAGTTACCATGCAATTTTTTTAAAAACAAACAAACAAACAAACAAACAAACACACACACACAAACCATGCTTGCAACTTCTGTCTGTCTGAACTACTGAATTTTCAAAAGAAAATATGCCATCTCTCTTCCAAACTCTAAATCCTGGCAGGTATAATTAATATATCTCATCCTTACTCAATGGTTAAGAAAAGAGGAGTCTGAAGATCAGACCTACTTCAAAATTTGTAGAATAGTTATAGTCCATATAAAAAAAGTCTCATTCTTGCCGTATGTAGGATTGTTAGCTTCTCTGGAACTGCCTGCAATCTAGTAGCAAGGTATAAACAGAACTGGAAACAGCACCCAATGAAACATCATCATTCACTCCCGCGAGAAGCAGTATTGTGATCTCTCACAATCAATACATCAAAACCACTCTAGCCCTGGTGCCACTTATGGAATATATTCTGTAAGTCAATTAGGTTTCCCACTCCTTTTTAACACTTTTTTCCCAATCTTTGATGTTTCTCATAAATGAATAAAACCACACTTCTCTATTTTAGGGATGAAAATGACTGTGTGTCTAAATTTTGATACTGAAGCTTAAAATAAACTGAAAAATAAACTTCAAGGTCATCATGCCTTAACCTGGTTTGAAGCAAATGCTTGTTCTGGCTTGAGGCTGAGAAAATGTGCTGTCATTACTTTGCTTGGGAGTATATCATATAACTGCTGAGCTTAAAAAGGACCTCTGCAGATCTAGTCTAACTGCTCTGCTCAAGCAGGGTCAACCAGAGCAGGCTGCTCTGGACCTTGTCTAGATGGGCTTTGAGCATCTCTAAGGATGAAGAATCCACCTGCTCCTTGGACAGCCTGCACCAACACTTGACCACCCTCATCATCAATAACCAACCAAACAACAACAAAAACCACACCACAAAACAAACCCAAACCAAACCAACACCGCAAAATCCAACATTTTTTCCTATTTATTATCTGTATTTCAATTTGTCTCCATTGCCTCTTGCCCTGTCAGTGGGTACCACTGGAAGTTCTGCTCCCTGTTCTACATACCTTCCCATCAGGTGTTCATACGCGCTGTAGGATTCCCCCAGAGCCTGCTCTCTACAGGCTCAACAACCCCAGCTCTTTCAGTCTCCACTCAGATGTTGCAAACTTCATGCCTTAATCATCTCCATGGCCCTTGACTCACTCCGGTCTGTCCATGTCTGTCTTGTATTGGGTAGCTCAGACCTGGACTCAGCACTTCAGGTGCAGCCTCACCAGAGCTGAAGTAAAGGGATTGATCACTTCCCTCAAGCTGCTAGCAATGCTCTTCCTAATTTCAAATTACAGATTTCCACTGTATTTTCAAACTAAACTTAAAAGCAATCATCTTTTTATATGCTCGATTTTTAATATGAACAAAGATTATCTAAAAGCTTTCTCTGAAAAGATTTCTTTTCCTACCATTGCTTTATTCTTACTGCTAAATCTTTCTTCAGAATCTTGCTGATGCTTCCTGCCCTCAAATGTCACAGGAAGGATACTGCATCTTAAAGCAACAAAACACTAATTCAAAACCTCAGATCAGGTGGGAAATCATGCTGTGGCTGTTGCAAAAAAAAGCTTTTAGACTGGTCAAAGAACAACATGTAAATATGGGAAAGAGGTAGTTCTCCCATTTGGTGGCTAACAGTATTCAACCTATATGTTACACAAATCACTATTTTACAGAAACATTTATGAGAAAAAAAAATTATATATACATATGTGACATACTACATTTCATACAGATGATGATATAATATAAAATGAATTATGAAATAAAGTAATTCCACTTCAATTCTTCCTGTCACCAGCTATATCCCAGCACACGTGTTTGAGAAACAAGGCATTAAACACCACTAAGTACTACTTTCAAATTTTAAACAGGCTTGTAAAACAAATCATGAAGCAATTCAAAGCACAGATTTCTCACTTTCAACAGCTAAGTAAACATTCCTGTTACTGTGACTGTATGACTTCATGAAAAAGTGTGAATTCAATGTAACAAACCAGCACTGCTATCAGGTGCAACAGAAGCACACTCCAGCCAAGCACTCCTTCCTCCCTTTCAGACTTGTGTCCACATGCTCATTAGCATCTTGAACTGATCTAGGCTGTGTATCACAGGAACTCCAGGCAGGGTGAGCCCCTGCTGCCCTTCAGCAAACTGCCGAACCTGCTGCTAAGCTGTTACATTAATTCTGTGAAAGAGAAAGAAGCAGGAACAAGCAGTTGGAAAGGCAACGAGGTTTCCTTCCAGCAAGACTAGCAACACTAAACTTCATCCACACCAGTATGTCAAAAGCTGTGCAACCTCAAGTTGGTTGGGCAGAGGTAAATTTTTAAAGGTGATACTAGCCCTGTTTTCCTGGAGGAAAGACAGGACAGGATAGATATTAGCTCTATTTTCCTGGAGTAGTGTACCCAGAGAAAATACATCTGTTTGATAGCTGCAGGTCAGTTCTTTAAAGAAGAAGAAAGGAGAATTTATGCCACTCTCCCTCCTGTTACATCTCAATCCTAAATTTGCATGCATCCCAGACGTTACCTAAATCTGGATGAGTGAAATGGAAAAGCTGATGAGAGGGGTGATGGAATGGAGCAGGACAGAGTCAAGGATGTTGTACTTGTTGTTTAAAACAGAAGTATTAAAAGATTCTCAAGGAAAAAAATAAGTATTAGCTTTATATGACATCAGCAGACCCTTACACTTTCTAGCTGTTTTTTTTCCCCTTGGAAAAGCAGTCTTTGAGTAGCACATAAACTGAAGATTTATTTCCCAAGAAACAGATTTGTGCAGATGAACTCTGGCACTTACGTTTCTTACCTATATTCTTTCACTTTGAGAAACAAGACGACATTGTCTAGATCAAGAAGTTCCTTGTCAATTCTTCTGTTTGTTTTGTGGTTTGGGTTTGTTGTGGGTTTTTTTTTTTTTTTTCGGTCATGGAAAGACGGAATTCAGTAGGTTTCAGAATAGAAACTATAGCACTCTCAGAAACATTTGCTTTATGTATTCATTTTAGGTTTTCCTCTAAAAATATCTAATACGCCTCAGGTATTACGTTGTGATTTTGTGAATTTGTTTTGTTTTCAAAAAATTATGTATTACTATTTACAGCGAAAATTAAAAGTAGATTTCTTGCTTTCCTGGAAAGTTCTCAAATAAGCTCTTCTTGCATAAAGAGAGATAACTGTCCTGCCCAACTTTTAGGAGGAAAATATTAGGATCCAACCCTCACATCAGCTATGGCAGTTATCAGCACATATTAAGCACTCCTACCAATTTAATGCTGCAAGATTTCCACACATAAATACCTACTTTACAATCCGTGAACAGACTTTGTTATGGACGACTGCCAAGATGCTTACCTCCAAAAGAACATGAAAACATCCCATCCCTGCTGCAGAAGACTTAATTAACATTCTGTAGCCAACTACAGCAGGTTTCTATCAGCACTCAGGCATGGGGCTCAATCTCAGCATTACACAGCTCTTGTTTCTTTACTCGTCATGACCAGTATTTGTCAAACATCATCTCAGCAAGTGCAAGCTTGCAATTCCTCACAAGCAGTTCACTTCAGCTGAGTAAGTTATTTTTACTGGTCACATTTCTAAATGTCAGACCTCTAATATTCTGACATGCCTCCAGTGTTTGAATTCACTTATTACCTCCCAGTTTACTCAGGTAATCACCTAAACGTGGAAGTGAGCTGAAGCAGAAACTGTTGTCCAGAACAGAGGACAAATTATTAAAAAAGGCTTCTCAAGGTGTAGTAATGTTTCAGAGACAGACGTTCTAACAGAATGGACTGTGAGAACTACTATACCCAAGGCATAACCCATGAGTTCTACTGTTTTACCAGAATAAGAACAGAAATAGTTTTAACAGAACAGCCAGTCACTAATAAGACACCTTCTGACTTCAAAACTGTAAGATGTATATGCTTTCATGCATTCGTTACTAGCAGAAGAGACCTAGAACTGAAAAACCAGCTTCTATAAGGCAGCATGTGCACTGAACTTTTCTTATTAGGCATACCACATGACAACAGCCCAGCAGACATCAACAGCTAGAAACTTGCTGTTCAGCTGGGTATAAAATACGTCTTGCCTGGTCCACACAACTAGTATCTCCTTTTCTGTATCAACACCCAGGAAAAATAAAGGCTAAGACAAACCTAGCATGACCTGACAAACAACAAAAAACAAACAACCACAATAAAACCAAATACAAACACCATTCCCCTACCAGCCTTGACTGTCCTCCAGGACACAGTAGATATATTACTTGCATAAGATTATTCATTCCCACCCTTCACAGCTGAAGAACCAAAAGAACATAAAACCTTATCTTTTATCAGACTAGGGGAGAGGAAAAAAAATTTTTTTTTTTTTTCTGGAAATGGTGACAGAGCACTGATTTAACCTCACAGACCTGCCCATCACCTGTGAGCACTACAGGCAGAGGGCACAGACCTACACAGGCAATCCACAGCATGTTTCTGCAGCTATACAAAGAACTTTAGGGCAATATTTTGGAAGACTAATTTTTGGAAGCCAAGTTTTAAGGCACAGCCCAAAACCCCTCAAGATACTCTTAATAATACCTGGTTTAGAGCACTGGCCATTGTGGTCTCCACATAAAAGAGCTCCACAAGGTAACATAAAGTAATTCTTTTCTGGCCAAATAATCAACAGACTGACTTTTACTCTAAGGCTTAATGACTTTACGTGGGCTTAGCAAGACAGTTTGCTTTTTTATAGAACCACATACCACAATACTAATGAATGCAGGAGCAAAATTCACTGGTATTCAGTGACAGCTGGAAAACTCATTTTCTTCCACCTTTGAAGCCGAGTTTAAATAGTTCACTTATGAGTCACCAGAGACAAAGTATGAATATCTAAAACATTTTATCATACGTACTCTTCTGTAGCTGCTGCAGAAACAAATAGAAAACAGAAACAATAGCAAAGATGTTTTAAGTATAGTTTAAAAAGCCTGAAAAATCCCAGGTTCTGAAGTGCATCAAAACAGCACGGGAAATAATATCATTTGTTCTCCCTCACCTTCTTTTTTATTATGTTGCATTATCAGATGGCATAATGAGAAAGAGGCATTTAACCTACAATAGCTAGAGAGGCTATCTTTACTTTTTTTCAAAGTATATTTGCAAAACTAGAATTTTTTTATGCCCCCACAGTCCCTCTTTTCAGGAGCCACCCATAGGATTTCCTTTACCTGGATTCTACAGTGTCTAATAAATCACTATGAAGGAACAACACAGCTTAGAACTGTGGACCTTCATTCTCTTCCTCTCCACTTAAGCATTCCTACAAGCTGTGCCAAGACAGGTTTCTTTGGAATTTCAGTATGTTTAAGAAAAAAACTCAGTCCCATTCATTTGTAAATTAAGTTCTGCTGTCATAGAAAGCCAGGCTTATGCAACCGTGCTGGAAGCAAGAAAAGAGGTATGTCATCTTGCCTTCTCATATTGTTTATATTCACTGCAAATCAGTATTCAGAAAGTTAATCAGGTGGATTAACATCATTGTCTAGCAAAACATTCCTACAAAAGAGAAAAATGTACTTGTGAGTACACAGTGCTGAAACACAAGTTAGGTTTTCGAGGATGCCTATGCTGACAGTGACACAAAGACAGAAGCTCACCACTACACTACAACTGTATTTTGTAAACTTCTTGCTTAGAACACAATGCTGTGAAAGATGTCATCATCTGCCTTAGGCTTCATAAATCACTCATTTTTTTCCCCTGTTTTAGAGTTTGTCCTAGCCTCAGCCTGTATATAAATTGATCTTTAAAGAGCAGTCGTAGCTGTGTTGGACATGTACCAAGTTGGGTGCTTTCAGTTCATTGCTGCATGCTTTCAAGAGAACGTCCTCCACAGCAAAACTCAAACTCATTAAATCGGTTCTATGTGTTTTCCTCGCAGCATTCATTTCAACTGAAACAATCTGGCTTACTCCAGCCACCTTTTCTCTTAGTATTATCCAAAGGAGAACTGGCTTTCCTAAAATACCCATTCCAGATGGCCCCATGGTTATAAAAAGCCAGCTTTACGCACTAAAGCTAAATATCCAAATCATTAGAAAGTACTAGAAAGCTTCACTGCTAAAGCACTGCTGGTCCTTACAAGTCATAATATCAGGTAATATGAACACTAAAGAAGAAAGATTCTCCTCTATATTCTCTTTTTCTCTTGAAACACTATTACAGAGTTAGTAAGTCAGTCAATACATTCTGTCATGAGCAAATATAAGTTCTAAGTTCAAGTATTTACGAATACAAATTTAGTAAATTCACAACGAAGGTAATGGACATGTGTAGACAGGTATCTATGCAAAACAGCAGAGAACTACAGGCTATAAAATTTATTTTTGATTATTACACCAGAAAATAAATGAAGAAGAAATGAGGACCAAATTCAAAGCAGACTGCCAACTGACTCACTCAATATGTAGTAATAGGAAAAGTGTTCATATTGAGAAGCAGCACTCAGAACCACCTTTTGAGGTACAAAATATACTCCAAATAATGTATGGCCTTTCTTGAACAGTTAAGGCTCCCACAGGTGTCACTGACAGCAACAACCACCCATGCTGGGATAGTCAAAAACCAACACCAGAGTAGTGACTGATCAATGAAGTGGTAGAAATGTGTTGTCTTTTGACTGACTACTTATCAGAACTTTCAAGGATCTTCCTCCAAAACATGCAGTTCTGTCAATTATCAGAGACAGCATCATGTGCTAGTAAAATGATAGGGCTGGTCCCATATGCCAGTTTATCTTTTCATTGTAACACACAAGTCTTAGAAAAAGGAAATACCATGCAATATGATCTAATTACCTTTATTTATAATTGGAAAACAGACTGGGACAGTTTATGTGTAGTTATTAAATGAAAAATACCTTATGTCATGTTTTAACACACAGATTTGAATATTGTTAATCACATAATGATAAATGCTACTATACTACTATTATCACTACTATTACTACATAAAGATAAATACTATTAGTGTCAGCAGAACACAAGCCAGCTAATACTGCTACACTATGTTATAAAGTACCACAAGAAAAAAAAAATCTGTACATTAAAGTCAAACTATTGAAGCTTTTAACCCTCCTTCACAAAAAAAGCATGTTTCTTTCAGTCCAAGAGCAAATGGGTTTATGCAGACACATTAGAAGAACAGAGCAATTACCAGCAAAGAGGTCTTCTCTGTCATCCTCCAGCATGATTTCTGCTGGCTTTGGACCGTTGGAGTTAGTGCTGAGGTCTTCTGCAGGAAGACTTGCTGGCTCTGGAGATGAAGGACTTGACTGTTAAAAAAAAAAAAAAGTGACATTATTAGCAAAGAACCAGTTGCCATGTGTCAGCATATAAGAACTACTGCAACAAACATTCTTTCATTGCAAAGAAACAAGGCAAGAAGTACAGAAAGGAAACCCTGTCAGCTATTTCCATTTCCTACTCCCAGCATGGTAACAATGAACAAAGGATATGAGCTAGTCAACAGCTCTTTTTATTTCTTTGTCAGAAAGAAATAAAGTCACCCGTTTCCTCATGCTTAATTAACATGAAACAAAAGCTCCTGCAGAAATATCTAGAATAAGTTTATTAGTATTGCTGAATGTAATTTGATTATTTAGTACTTTTTGAGAATGCTTGGCTTTAAACCTTGGTTTACACATAGAAAAAAAATTAATAGAGATCTCCAAATGTTCTATACTGGCTAGTCTTGCCACAGGTACAGTTCTTTTAATTCACTGAAGACTAGAACTTGCCCTGTGAAAAGGAGAAATACCTAAAGACATTCAGGAAAATCAAAGCGATACTGAAACTGGGCTACTAAATGTATAGTTTACTCACAGAATAACTACACACCTACTGAACACCTGTGCTTCAGTCAGAAAACACTTGTTGAGTATTGACTTGTGTTTGCCACAGTACTAGAACATTTGCAAGACTCGCTTCTCACAACTTCACCCAACACAGCTAGCTAAGAAGTTTTCAAGAGCAACATATTTATTTATGAATGCATGCACTTTAAAAGGACAACTTGTAAAGTGTGTGACTACTTGCTTTCTAGTTTTTGCATAGAGGTGTCATAACTTAGGTTCAGAAGCAGAATTCTAAACCAATAGCATGTTTCAGGCTACACCTCAACAAATACCACAAGATACAAAAGATTGAAAAAAGCCTAAAAAAAATATTGAAAAGCCACTGAAAAAGCCTGTCCAGACTGTATCTTCACATTCAGCATAGGCAACAGATCTAAGGGAGAGGCCTTCATTATATCTGTCTCTCCAAGAACAGCCTCTGTCCCCATGTGGGGTATGGCACTGCTGCCTTACTTCAAGAAGCACAGAGCAAGATACTGGTCCCCCACCTATTCAGACTTCAGTCACCTGAAATACTGACACAGAGGAAGTAAGCAAGAAAGAGTAAACCTCCTGCCAGACAAACTCAGACTCAGTACAAAATAGCTTTCAGAGGACACACAAAATCATAGATTCATTAAGATTGGAAAAGACCTCTAAGACCGTCAAGTCCAACCGCCAACCCAACACTGCTGTGACCACTAAACCATGTTCTGAAGCACCATGTCCACACGTTTTTTGAATGCTTTCAGGGATGGTGTCTCCAACGCTTCCCTGGGCAGCCTGTTCCAATGCCTATTCAAGACTCTCTCAACCTGGAAGGGTGTTAGCTCAGGGTCTTCCCTGCTGAAGACAAAGATGAAAGCAAACACAAGAAAATTTATATTCCTCTAAACCAGATTATAGTTTCAACAGGGAACTGATCCATTCAAATGACAGAAGAGGTTATATCCCCTTCCCTTTGCCAAAGGCTGTCACTCCCTGAAAAGCCCACAGATAAAGTGGGGGAACCAATAAACAAAACGAAGTGATGAGCAATGAAAGCAGCAGCCTCTCAAGCTGCTTGTTGGATTTTGCCCTAGAGCCTGCAAAGCAAGTCAAAGCAGAGGCACTCAGGATTGTACATAGGTCATAAAGTTTATAACCTTACAAGGAACCAATCCCCTAGTCACATGCGTACTTCTCATCTCATAGTAAACCAAGGCCAAAACGATCCCACAGCAAAAAGTTCTCTGGGCTAATAAAGGTGTATTTGTTCGCTTTCTGAAGCATGATCCTTAAGTTGTATCACAAGATTTGCAAGTAATTTAGATGAAATTCAGTGAAAATCTAAGAAAACATCACTGCTTTATATGTTTCACCACTCTACAAATGACAGTATAGGTAGTATGTGTCATACATAACAGTAAAAAACTGTTAAGTGATTTCTCAACTCAGAAGCAGCATACTCCAGAAGAAATCCTCTGTCTCTCCAGGCAGTGCTGCGTAGAGCTGGGAGTTCAAGATCCTGTACTTCAGCTAGAATAGCTGATCATTACAGAAATGCTTTGTTTCCCTGTGAGGCTCAAGCAGTTTAAAGTTTTACCAGCAAAAGTAATTATTCACAAAAATACTATAGATCCTAATTTCAAAGCAGTTTTACTGCAACTCAACTTTGAACAGCGACCCACCTACATTTTGACAGTTTTTAACATAGTAGGGACCCCACACTATAGGAGATGCAGAATGGCATGTAGTTCATGCTTGTCAACTCACCTCCACGAAAAACAGCTGTCACACACCCAGGCACAGGGAACAAACACCTTCCTGGACACCTGCTGCACAGGTCAGAGGGCTTTCTGCTGCATCCCTTAATTGTGCTCTTGATTAACAAGTGGGCAAAAAGAGCCCTTGTGGAACACTCACATATTCAAGCTCATTCCCTCAGCCTATCTTCTCAGTTTTACCTGGTGTAGCTGTTTCGTTTGCTAATGATTATTTTTGACCACCAGTACCTTACATTTTATTAGTACCTTATCAGGCCACTTATACATGGCTTCTAATCACAAAAAGAAACCTTATCAGACACAAAATTTAGCTTGAACACTTAAACATGACCAATGCATGGCATAATACGAAAACTCAAATATTTATGTGCCTAAAGCATCAAGTTAATCAGGGACCGTTACAAAGCTATTCCCAATTTGAACACAGGCACACCTTCTTCCTAGGAATAGCTATGAACACCTGCCACCAAGTCCTAGTAGGATTATGGATCTCTTTCTGTTCCTCAGCTGGGAAAGATACTGTCCTCCAGCACTGTTAAAGAAAGCAAAGAATTTTTCACTGGATACCAGACTTCACAGCTGTAGGTAGCGTACCAGCTACAGAGAGCCAAATTCCATACACCCCGGTTTCCACAAAACACAGACAGAGAATACTTGGAAAAGGAGAGGACTCAGACCTTAGAGACACTTCAGAAAGCTCAAGAGGCAAAGCTTATTCATGCAGCCAGTGTAGTTTGCATACAAGAAACAAAAGTCTAGAAGTGACTTTTATGAAAAGATTCCCAGTGAAATAGAAGCTCTGTCTAGGTTTTACCTGTTTTATAAAGATACAATAAATGTATATTTGTTATAAAGTTCTCTTTTTAGGAATAGTGGATATTAAAGCAGTCTTCTGGCTGATTTACTGCTAAAATGTCTTTTCTTTCAGCTGTGTACTGATTTTGGCTGGGACGGTTCAATTTCTTCATAATGGCTTGTATAGTTTCATGGTTTAGATTTGTGATCTGAATTGCTGGTGTTTAAACCCCCAGCCCTGAATGAGGACTGGCATATGGATGATGTCCATAAGCAGGCAAGGAAGAACCTCCTAACTGGTTTTCACCCAGGGTCTGGCCAGCCTTGGGTGGGGATTCTGGCTGTTGGAAAGGTTTCCCCCACTGTTCATAGCGAATGGAGTTCCCAGGATGGCAGGGCAAGATCATGAGGCTTTCTCTGGGGAACTACTATATGACTGGACTCAGCGCCTGGCTGATCCCATCCTCCACAGCTTGGTTTCTGAGTCAGCTCATTCCCTTCTTTGCACAATATGCTGTGAGTGAACGTGTTACTTTGTTCATCCCTCCAGTGGCTCCACACCTGGGATTTTCTGTGTATGATTTAAGATCAGAGGGAGAAATCTGGCTATCGGTTTGCCCGTTAACGATAATATTCTTTTATATGGGGCAAACAGGTCAGCAAAAGAGATCAAAACAGTGTTGACAACACAGAGGTGTTTTTGTTATTGCTGAGCAGTGCTTACGTAGCATCAAAGCCTTCTCTGTTTCGCACGGCTCTGCAAGCAAGTAGGCTGGGGGTGCACAGGAATGTGGAAGGAAACATAGCCTGGACAGCTGGTCCCAACTGACCCTGGGCTATCCCACACCCCGGAACACTGGGCTCAGTAACAAAACCTGGTGGGAAAGGAGGAGGAAGAATGGGGGACATCTCGATTTACAGCATTTGTTTTCCCAAGTAACCGTGACTTGTGATGGAGCTTTGCTTTCCTCAAGATGGCTGAACACCTCCCTGCTGACGGGAAGGCCCCGAGTGAGTTCACCAGGGATTGCCTGCGTGAGCAGCTTTTCCGTTACCTCTCACATCGTCTTTAGCTCGACCCACACATTTTCTCACTTCTACACTTTCAATCTTCTCCCCCAACCTGCTGGGGGACACGAACGAATGGCTGGGTGGGGCCCAGGTGCCAGCTGGAGTAAAATCACAACAAACCAACAGCTGAATAAGGTTATTTCCTGTCCTATTAATCATCTGGTAGTTCTTCAACATTTTTAAACAGCTGTCATTCTCAGATGAGACAAATTAAGGATGATGTCTTTACAAACATTTGGGACTTTATATGAAAAAGATGATGTGTAGAAACTTCTTAAAAATTACTCATGGTCTGAACACGGCATCAGCTTGGTTTTGTAGAGTTCTTCAACAAATTTTAGTTCGTTATCTTGAAAACAGTCCTCAAGGAACCATGAAACCCAAGAAAGCCACAGCCTTTAATGTATCAGAAACTAGGCAATAGTTGCTAATAATCTGATAGTTTTACACAGTCAGTGGCTCAGAGAGTGCTATTCAGCCTCTCAAAAAATATCAAGCTACTCCAGTTATACTGTACTACAGTA
This sequence comes from Merops nubicus, assembly GCF_000691845.1. Lineage (NCBI taxonomy): Eukaryota > Metazoa > Chordata > Aves > Coraciiformes > Meropidae > Merops > Merops nubicus. The sequence goes on along the minus strand of NW_008587142.1, from coordinate 3,658 downwards.
TAGTAGCAAGCTAAAAGACAAGACCCCAACTTTGCTCTGTTACCTCTACAAAATACAGCTAAAGTGGCAATTAAAATGTCTGTCAGAGGAATTAGTAGTTAGTGCAGTGAAGAACTGCGTGTGAGACAAGAAATGGACGGTGAGACTAACAAAAAGCCTCATGGTCCAGATACACATACAAACAGTTGTTTAAAATAGGTGTTTAAAAATTTTAAATTTACTTGATGCCAATGATTCAGAAAATGTGACAAACACATCAATTTCTTGAAAGGTACACACCTGCAAAATTTCTGAGTGAGTCCTTAGATGAAAGAAAATCAGGTGAAGCATCCAACAGCCAAGATACGCAATGGCCAGGACTGTTAGTTATGCAGGAGAGTCAGGATCCTGCTTCACTTGTTTCTGAGAAAACAAGTTTCTAGTGAGAGGCCTATGGCCCCATTCCAATTTGCAATAACAAGCTCAGTTTCCTCATCTTTTATTGTGCATTATATTTGGTGGCAATAACCAAGTATTTTATAGCTTTGACTTATGAAGGAACAAGTTTTCACATTTCCCATTGCCGGAAGTTATAAACCTCAATGTCCGAACAACCTCCCCTCTCTTAATAGTAGGGTCCTCCCCACAAACCAGTTCAACTCCTTGTCCGAGCCCCTCCCAGCCTCCTGCAGTTAGACAGAACACTGTAGGCTGACAAAAAATGACTATCATACTGCTCTAGTAGTTCATTTTATCCTGGCTCTTGTCTAAAACAGGGTTACAGAAGCTCCTAAGTCACAGCATGGGTAGGGAGAATCGAGTAGGGCAGTAACAGTTTCAGCAGAAAGTAAGAGGATGGAAGCAATCACACGGTGACGAATGCCTACAGGCTTCCATTACAGCCTGAACTTAACAACAAGGAACAAGACACACCCTGCCAGTAGAATTATGCTAATTAATGTTAGCTACAGACTTAAGTGTATACCTACGCAAAGGTATGGTACAAGGTTGAAGGACTTCCTATTTTCCTCTCAGATATCTCAATGGCATCTTTACTTACATAATTGTCATTGTTAAATTCAATGGATATCATTAAAGACACCTGGACTTCTGTGCCTTCCTAACGTTTTCCCTTCTGTGCAAAACCCAAATGCACATTGCAGATCTTTGACACAAACTGTCAATGAGATTGCACACATAAAATGACAGTCCTTGACAGATTACCACAGCTACCGCCTACTCATTGTTCTCAAGTGCCTCCATGTTTCGTCCCTTTACAAAGATCCCTGGAATATAAGCACTGACTAAAATGAGTAGATGGCAGCTCAGCTATGTGTTCATGTGACACCTGCTTTACCAGAGACAGAGGGGGCAATACAGAAATGAGTGAGAAGGTTAGGAGAAATGAACTAGGAAGTAGCACAACAGATAAATAAGGAAGGTGGCAAAGAAACAGTCTAGGGCAAGGAGGAAGGAGGTGGAGAAGTGATGAAATGACAGTAACACTAAATATACCATTTTTAAGAAAAACTAACATACACTTTTTCATTTGTCACCAAAAGTGACTTTCATATAGTTGATTGCTATCTCTCCTAATAGTGGCAGAGGACACAGCGAATTAGGAACTTGATTACATATTTATAACAGGGGATGATTCCCCTCATAAAGCAGTTAAACTCCAAAACTTCTTGTTGTGCATATGATGGACACCTTTATTTTAAGAAACAAAAACAAACTGCAAAAACCATGCACTGGAAAACTTAGCAAGTATGTAAGTTGAAGGAAGATTACTACTACTGTAATGCTACCTATGGCTCAGGAAGTCCTTGAGCTACAAAACCTTGTAGTTAGGAGAGCACTGCTGGTAGCTGTGAGCACACACACAAAATCAAGAATGATATTCTTCACATGGCATCCACCATTGAGCATCACTGTAAGTGCAGTCTTGGTTTAGACCATTTATCTGATTCAGTCTGGCTGCTCTCACTGATGAAAGCAACTCCGGCAGCTACAAAGAGACCACTCAGTGACCACGAATTCAATGGTGGCAGTCCTCCAGACTTTACAAAATGGTTGGCACAAGGAAACCCAAAAATTACTTCTGCTACTCTTAGGCACTGTGGATATCCAACAAGGAAATGAGCACCCCACCAGCTCAGACAAGCTGCTGCTCAGACCCGTGTCCAGAGTTCATAGGTGCCTTATGTTCAGAGAAATGGAAGCATGCTCATTCTCTGACACCCAACAAGTTCTCAAGTCCTAAAGTGTTCCCATCACACTCCAGAACTGTCAGGTATTATGGCTCAGTGTGATCTTCTTATATTTCACACCCTAGAGTTAAGAGGGTTTAACTCAAGACACTAACTTTTAGTATGTGCACAAAGAACATTAGAACTTTAGCTTCTTTTTTTTTTTCCCCACTTCAGATGATTCAGCTTGAAACAAACAATACTCTCCGTTTGATCACACAGATAAGCCACCAAAGTCAGTAAGCTTTCCTCTCTTTAAATATTTCATATTTGCCATTCATAATATACATTGAATTTATATTTTGAAGAGACTTGGATGAGTTAGTGTGTGTCTTCTAAACGGAGACTTTGTTAACATGGAAGCTATTTGGAAGACCTGTTAGAAATCTTACAGCTTCTCTACTGCACAACCAAATCACCGGTAAGAAAGGAACGACGCTCCTTTTGTGAGCTGCAAAAAGAATAAAAGCAAGAGAAAATAGGAGGGGGCTGAACTTAATCACACAAAAAGCAAATGGACAGTTCCAAGATAAACCAGTTGGGAACTCTTTCAAGGTACTATAACTTTCATATCAATTGGCTTTGGACCTCACTATCCCTTGCCATGCTCTCTCTGCTGGTACCAGAAAACAAGTGCATAATCAACTCAAAAAAGCACGATGCCACTCTTTTGTTATTACAGAACTTCCACTGCCATTTAGAAACAAGTATTTCATGAACATTTACAGGATTAAAATAACACCCAAGCTGTAAATTTAATTAAGCTCACACCATGAGATAATTGCTCTTCTCTAGACTATGGTGCCCTATATACTTGAGTTAAATGACCTACATTTAAGCTAGTGAGAAGTTCAAAGTCAATTTTCATAATCCCTTCCTTTCAAATTTGCAGGAAAATCACAAGCTTTAAGGCTCTTCCCTAAATGCTGGAGCTGATCAGATGTCAAAAAGTTTTACTGACAAAGGTTTTCCAAGCTTTTCGTTAAGCAGAAGCTTCCCCTTTCTACTTAGTTACTTTCTTCCAAGAAAAATGCCTACAAAAAGGAAGCAGTACAACAGAAATGTCATCCAAAGCACCCAATACAAAGCACATTTCTCTGTCAGGAGTTATCAGTAACTACTTTTAATCGTTACGATGAGGGCTCTTCATTGTAACTGCGATTTTGACACTAAATCTACCTCACCTCCTGCAGCTTTCGTTCTAGATTGTATCAGGAAAGACATTATTTATGTTATACTGCAGTCTTCCTTACCGCACATAGTAAGACTCCAACAACACACACAACCATCACACAGCAATGCACAGAAGTCTACTGATACAGTTCTTGTCGACTGCAGGTTACCATCATTTGTTACTCCTTCACGGCTTTTTTCCGCGGATATTTTTCTACCAATGCGCAGCTCTATAGGGATCCATGAGCAGCAGCAGT
>NW_008587141.1:3019-3343 GCF_000691845.1 Merops nubicus | reverse complement strand
CCTTGGCCTGGTTGAACCTCACCCCACCCTCCATCCTCCTGTCAGGGCGGTGAGAGCCACAAGGTCTCCTCTGAGCCATCAGAACAATTTCTACACCTTCACTGTGTGGAGGAGACTCGGCACAAGCTTGAGCTGGCCGCAGGCGGCTCCCAGGTGCGGGGGGCACCCGGCGGGGGCCAGCAGGGGAACGGAGCCCACCTGCGGGTGTCCGGGTGCTCGGCGTCGCTGCTGAAGAGATACTCGGCCTCTCTCCAGCGGGCCAGCGTCCCACCCCCGGCGGCTGCTGGGAGGAGAGGAGAGGTTCGGGGGACGCCTCAGTGGGTC
>NW_008587141.1:0-2922 GCF_000691845.1 Merops nubicus | reverse complement strand
GGAGGAGTCCTCAGGGATGGCGGGAAAGCCCCCAGGGATGGTAGCAGGAAGCCCCTCGGGGATTTGGGCTCCTTCCTTGCCAGGTCCTGCCTCCTTCCCTGTGTTCCATGGTGGGAATGAGCTCCCCTGGGGTTGCCCTGTGTTCCTTGTCTCCATAGGTGGCAGAGAAAGGAGGTAGTGAGAAGATGACATATCCTGGCCCAGATGTCCTGTCCTCCTGTGCCATCTGCTGGAATGGAGCCTGGAGAGGCCTTCCAGACCCCATCCCCTTCAGACAGTTGGACCTGAGGAACAATTTCTTCCCCTAGAAGGTTGTCCAGGCCTGTCCCAGGGCAGTGGTGGAGCCCCCATCCCTGGAGGCATTTCCAGGCCACGGAGATGTGGTGCTGAGGGACATGGTTTAGTAGTGCCCTGGCACTTAATGTCCTCAAGGTTGATTTGTCCCTTTGCTCAACTTTGGTGCCTTAACCTCAGAGCCTCACAGGATCCTGTGGCCAAGCAGATCCCCCATCAACCAGATAAACCCATAATTCTCTTTTTTTGATAGAAAAATTCCTGCACCTCTTCAATGGGCTGAAAAACCACAACTGGGTCCAGTGCTCCCAGTCCACCCACCACCCATCAGAACCCAAAAAATCACCTCATGACTCTGAAGAAACATTTTAAAGGACGCCACCAAAGTCCTCAAATTTTATTTATCATGTAAAATCCAACAGTGACTTGTATTTTAATTAGCAGTGCAGGCATTTATAGGTATGCGGTCAAAAAAAAAGCAAGCTTGGCTGACATAGTGCTTTGGGTTAAAGATTTTAAGGACAACCAATCCTTGCCAAATTCCTTCTTCATACATCTTCTCATCATCTCCACGAGAAAGGTGTGAAGAAAGGCCAGAAGCTGAGAGTGATTTTGTCTTGCAAGGCAGAATTTCAGACCTGCACAATGGAGAGAAGATGGTCAGTCACTCTGGTTGCACCTGTCATGATTTTAGGGGAAAAAAAGTTTTCCACACGGGAATACCGCCAGCAGAGCCCCAGCTTCAGGTAGACAGACCCACCTTCCAATTCTACTTAGAACTGTGTTGCCTAGAAGTGATCTTTTGAGCCTTTCCTCATCCCATCTAACACCATTCAGAGCCTTTGCTGCTCTCCAGCAAGGAAGGGCTGGAGAGCTTTAGAGGGAGAACAGCATTACGCAGCGAGAAGTAAAGGCCTCTGGTCCACCTACATCTTCCTAAGGAACACCCACAGCAGATTTGGAGCTACAACAGTTGGTTTCACTCATGATTCAGTCTAAAAGGCATCAACAACAGCTTCTGGGCCAACATGAGGGGCATTTCCAGTGAGGTCTTGCCAAGGCATGTTTAATAATTACCCAGCCTCTCTTACGTAACGAGGGCATTTCAATCTCGGAGTCAGCTGGGACACAGATCTTTAGTTTTGTTTTCCCTATCAACAGCTGAACTAAACCAAGGACTAAATCCAGACAGCTTGAAGAACCTGGTGCCCTCAGACCAACATCAACAAAAAAACCCAAGACTGCTTCTGGTTTGGCAGCAAGGCACCAATTCATGTCTCAAAAATCCCACCTCGCCATGGCAACATGCTGCCCACCACAGGGTTTCCCAGCCTCCCTCCACCTCAAGGGGACTTCCACCTATGGCAACTTCCTCCTCACCAGACAGAAGACAACACCACAAAACATCTGGCCAGACACACGGGGAAGTTTTTCTCCAAGGGGCTCCTTTCTTTGGAGCAAAGTATGGCTGAGAACCAGCCAGAAAAGCAGGTAGAGAAGGTATAGGAACAGCCCTGCTCCAAATCACCATCAATGTAATAGATTTTACAGGGTTTTGAGTGGTTGCTTTTGTTCCTCAACTCTACAAGCTACACGCTTTCCCCCTACAGAAAGCAGTCCGTGTTGTCCTCATCAGCATGGTGTAGAGCATCACTGTAACTCACCATCACGAGCTCAGATGCAGCTCAAAAGTCTGGATCTGCAAGAAGAAGGGCAAGGTGTTAGACCTGGAGGAAAACAGCACCTCCTTTCTTCCACCACCACCACAAATCCATTCCTGACAGAACCAGCCCAGGTACAGTAACCAGAGAGCTGCCCCTGTTTGGCTTGTAGCATGCTGGGTCACCACGATTGGTTCCCACCGCTGCGCCCACCTTTATAGTCACCAAACACAAAGCAAAAAAACACCACAGGACCCATCTCTTTCTAGAGGAGTCCACCTAGAAGGAGACCTTTCATAGAAACCACAATTCTATGCCCGCAGGTAACAAGGCAAGTCCTCCTAGTACTCCACAGCTAAAACCAAGTTAACTCCCCTTCTCCAGCAGCAGACCTTCCAAGCCCACCACCTTACAGCCACCCAGCCTCCCAACAAGGGGCGACAGAGACGCGGCGGCTACAAATCAAGGAGCACCGGCTTCTGCCCACGCGCAGAGGCAAAGCTGGAAGAGGAAGGGAGGTGATACTCGCCCCATCGGTAATTTTGTGGCTCTCTCAGGGTGGAATGGGCCACTCTGCAGGTGTAGACGTCCCCCTTCTGTGGGGTGAAGGGCGCGTACACCAGGCGTTGGAAAGACCACTTGTCATTGAAGGACATGTCCGTGTACTTGACGTCGCTCATGGGCTCGCCGTTCTTGAGGAGGGTGATGTCGATCTTGGGTGGGTGAAAGCCGCTGACGAAGCAGTTTAGGACGTTCCCCTCCCCGTTGACGGCGAGTTTGCGGGAGTAAACCTCCACCTTGGGCGACTCTGCGGAGGAGGGCGCGGTGAGAACCAGCTTTGGAGAAGACAGTACCCACCCAACCGGGATCGGGACGGGGGGAGTGGGATCGGGAAACGCGATTCCGGCCCCTCCCATCCCCCCAGCACTCACCATCCGCGTCCCCAAAGCTGACCAGTGCCACCAGC
>NW_008587140.1:9635-10801 GCF_000691845.1 Merops nubicus | reverse complement strand
CGGCAAGGCCCGCCCGCCCCGGGTGCTGCTCTGGACGCTAATTAGCATGACTAGTTTGATGGATTTAGTCAACAGCATTCAGCAAACAGGGTAGGGGGGAAGCAAGTGTGTAAGATTTCCCAAGTCTAAGGACTTTTCGGCCCCGGTGCCCTTAATGGTTTGTTACGCGGACTGGAACAAGTGTTGCATCCAATTAATTGATCGAGGGGATTTATTTTAGTATTTTGGCTGGGTGCCGGAGACAGAGGCTTTGTCCTAGCGTTTTAAGCACCACCCCTCCTTGCAAGTTTGAAATGTGAGCTGCCTGGGTGGTTTTTTTTTTTCCTCCTGTCTTTCTCTTCCTCCTGGCAAAGTGGCTGTGGCTGCGTGTTGTGTGGCTGCGTGTGCGTGCATGAGTATGAGAGAAGGAGGGAGAGGTTTAATGGGAAAGCGAGAGATGGATCACTAGAGACAGAAAAGAGAACCACCAATATCAGTAACATGCAGCTGAGGTGAGATTTTTTCTGAGCGTTTGATTTTCTTAAAACCCTTTCAGAAGATGTAGAGCAGCCTTCTGCCATGCCGTATGCTGAAGACGTACTACTAAGCAATGTCAGAGGGATGCTTACATGTCTGTTGCCGGTTTAGGTCTGGTCGCGTACGTGTGAAGTTTTAAAGCTTAACCTGATTCTCTTTATTGTCTCTGGAGGGTTGTAGCTTGAGCACAAATAGCCTGTTGGCAAGTACGGCATGAGCCCATTAGCAAGACTCCATCTGTGATTGGTTTTGCCTGGAAACCGGGAGACAAGCAATGAATAATTGATGTGTGTTGTGCGGTAGCTGGACAGGCAAAGAGAGAGAGAGGGAGAAACAGAGCAGGGTGCCCTCGGAGGGGGGAGAGTGAACAAGCTTGAAAATAGCTACTGGCTGCCTTGTGCGGAGATGAAGGCAACCCCGGCTGTCTTTGTTCTGCGCTGGCTGGTCTCTGCCTAGAAGTGTTTGCAGACATATGTGGCCTTTTCCTGCAGCAGCAGCAGAAAGGCGGGGGAGCGGAGGAAGCCTAGGCTCTTGAATGAAACCTAACTTGTGGGTAAGTTCTCGTCGTGGGGAGGGCGGGCGTACGTGCCTAAGCGGGGCCGTGTGTGTGAGTGAGTGCGTGTGCCAGCGCCGGGTGGGGGCATTGGGGG
>NW_008587140.1:0-9604 GCF_000691845.1 Merops nubicus | reverse complement strand
CCACCGGGGAGCTGCGATGGCTCTGCCAACAGCAACCCTTCCCTACGGTTGCCCCCAGACACTTGGTGTGGAGATGGGAGAAGGGAATTCAGGGCTTGGTAATTTAGCTGGACTTTACCATATTTTTATTTTAGGGGGTGAACCTTCTAAATTTTACGAGGGTCTTGCTTATTGTATCTGCAGTCGTAAACCCAAAAGGCACCAGCAGTTCTCAGTGGCATTTTCTCCAACTTTAGCCTATTTGGCGCACTGTCAAAATGTGATGAGCTGCTCTGTGAACGGTCACGATGCTACTGCCACCATGTCGTTTTTACTGTCTCTATAAAGACCTTGCCATGCAGAATTCACATCTGTGGCAAGTGGTTTCAAAGAAGATACCAAAGAAGTGTTAGTGTCAATGGCAGTCTCGGGTATTCAAGTTGTTAAGTTTGGGTTTTTTTCCCCCTTGTGTTCAGTAGTAACAAGTCTTCATCTCTTTGCCTGTTTAAAAACTAAAATGATTATTTTATTTACATATGATCTATGGAGTTTTCAGAAAGTTTCAAACTAGTGATGCTACAGAGGAATTTGGGATGTTGGTTTACATTTTGGTTTAGTTACTTGGATTAAATCAAAAACTGAAATAAAAAACTGAATAAAATCACACATTGATGTACAGAAAAAATGAAATCCAAGGAACCTGTACAGCCTCAGTGTTTGCAACTCAGACATTTGACAGCATCGTTTTTGGGGGGAAGAGACTTGCTATCCTATGCAGCAGCTCTTCCATTGCTGAGTAAGGGGAAATAGACTTTGCGTAAAGTAGTGTCAGTGATCCCACGCTCACTAAAGCCACTGTCAAAACAAGTGTTGACTTCAGTCATAACAAACTACTTCCCCTGAGTTCAGGTGAGCTCATGATAAAATGTGGCTGAAAATCCCTTAGTATCTGTGAACTTTTGATGAAATAAATACTCTGTGTAAGCAGATCTCATGGGGTGAACCGGTCAGTTTGAACCTCCATTCATGGCAACTTACCTAGACTCATAAAACTGCAGAAGATATTTGTTCTACAAATGCGTAGATTTTGGAGAGAAAAGTTACTGTGGAGACAGTTTATTTCAAGAAGTCATGTCTCAAATCAGATTAAGCTTACCAGGTCATTAGTCTGGGATGACCTAGGAGAAACAAATAGCATGGTTGAAATGCTACCTGGCAATGGAAGTAGATAAAATTAAGATCCAACTAAAATTGCTCTAAAATACCCATTACTTATGTTAATTTTTCCTCAAGTTAGAACATTATTGCAGTTATGTTGATAAACAAAGTGATTATTATCAGCAGTTAATCATGTGTAAAAGTAGAACCTCCTCTCAGTCAAGCAGAAGCGTGCTTTCTCTGTGCTGTCACCCATCTGCTTAGCAGGATTTCGTTCCGCTTTTTGCTTAGCACTTAAATCAAGATGGCAGTTAAAGTGTAGTAGAACTTGCAAACAAAAGTTTGGGTTTATGTAAATTTACTACAGAAGAACTTGGTCAGTAAGGCTTCAGTTTGATTTTAAGCCAATAGTGGAGTGCTACCAAAGCAGTTCTGAATTTATAATTAAAATTTTGATTCATAAAAGGACTTAGCATTAATTTGATTCCCACCTACCCCACTCTTACCCCTTTTGGAAGGAGCCATCAGAAAATCTCTGAAGGAGATGTGTCTGCAAGTGCAGTGAAATTTCGCTAGTAAAGAAGTCACCTGATGCAAGGTACACTCTTATGGTAGCAATTTAAAACACTGATCATAAGAGAGGTTTCAGACTTACTCTTAAGACTTTACTCTTATGCAGAGTGTAGTAGAATGGACATAAATGTCAAATCTGTGCATGTCAATGTCTCGGTGGTCCAGGCAGAAGTGCTTTGTTCATGCTTTGGTGAAGCACATGCACTCTTACTGGTGTTGCTTGTACCAAAATTAGCATTTGGTCTTGGAATCCTTACATGGGATGCTCCGGGAACACCCAGGAAAGCTTGTCCCCATGTAGTATGCAGGACAGCTGCTGGTTACAAAGTAAAGAGGAAGAGTGTGCAAACTAGCAATGAAGGAATAATAGAGAATACTTTGGGCTCAGTTAATAAACAATTTGTTGTAGTAACAGGTACTGTACTAATCACAGTAAGATAATTTAGAGAGAATGGTCTGGCTACACAGGCCTTCAGCTGCTGTAAAGGTTAGTATAGCAATTAGATTAAGAGAATCTTAAATCCAGCACCACAAGAGTTCCCCATTTACAAGACAAGTAACTGAAACAAGAACAGCATTTTTCTATATCACAGGGTAAGCTGAGGACACAGAAGTTCCCATGTTCATTTCTTTGGGGGGAGGGGACAACAGTTGTCACTGGGGCTGTGACAGTGCAAGGCTGCTTTGTCATGACCAGGACACCAGCAAAAGGGATGTTACTGATCATCAACAACAAAAACTCTACTAGAGTGCAGCCAACAGGAAGCTGTCACTCTGCGGGATTTTACAATTGTAATTTCTTTTCTCTCTTGCAACAAAAGAAAAGGCAGAACATTACATTAAACAGTAAAAGAGCTAAACAGGGGAACCCAAAACTTTACCATGTGGAGCACTGCTAAAATTAATGTTCCAGATATGTCAGTAAGGACACTCTTTGGTTTTGTTCCTCTCCGTTTGGGAACAGAGAATGACACAGGAAATACCTCCCTCTGAGGCTGCTCTTGCAAGTGGACCTGCTGTTTTGTCTTGGGTGGAACAAGCAGAAGAAGCTGCTGTTAGCAGGCTTCCATGAAACTGCTTGTGAGCAGCTGGACAGCAATGCTTTTGCTGAAGGGGAAAAAAAAGTGGAGAAAAGAGGCTTCCTCCCAGCACTGCTCAGCTATTACTGTATTGTAATTCAGAGCTATCCAGGCCAGAGCTGGTAATCTGAGTATCAGAAGCTGAGCTGGGCCATGTGGGTAGCTGTGCAGGCTGAGTAGATGGTTCACTAGCTCCAGATACCTTGCAGGGTGCAGCATATGTTGCAGCATAGACAGATCCTGGGAAGTTAAAAAAATATTGCTGTAACAAATAACCCCACTGCCTGTCCTCTAAATTTCCTAGAGTTTGATGCAATGGTTTTCCTTGTACTGCTTTTCCAGAAGAAACTGGAAAGTTCTGAGGGGGAAAAAAAACAAACAAACAAACACTAGAGATGTAGTGGTTGTTGCACACTGTAGTGTGGAGTTCACTGATGGTTTTTTTGGAGTGACCAGAACAAACAGGTCCTTATAAAAATAGCTAAAAGTTAACCCACTGGAAAAAATACATCGTGTTATTATCTCTTGGCTCCTCCAACAGCAGGATGGGGACAGAAATATTACCAAGTATACCTGCTTCTAAAATGCTATAGCAAAAGGATGTTTAGGTATATAAAAAACATTGTTCAAGGAGTAACTAAAACTCAACTTCAGTATTGGAACAACTTGAAGTTACTGAGCAAAGCCTCTTAAACCTGAATGTAAAAGGATGAGCTAGCCTTCAAAGGAAATAAATGTTTCAGTAATTGTCAGAGGTACACCAGTGTGCAATAAAGCAAAGCAGTAGCAGCTTTTAAGGCATGGTGGAGAGTATGTATCCGTTCATCATCAATGAGAAAGCAGCCAGCCAGTCTGGCACGTGTAGGCTCTTTCACTGAGAATTCAGTAAGGAGACAAGAGAAGCCCAGAAAGAAAGGTTATTTTCCCCATTTTTAATTGGAAGTTCCCTGGAGGATTTTCTCCTTAAAATCAAGATGCAGCATAGTTATAAAATAGAACGAGTGACACTGGGACAGTAATTGCTTCAGCAGTGTGGAAGGTTGTCACTCAGCCTACCTATAATAAATATTCTACATTTCTCCAGTTCTTGGCCTGGATCATTCTCAAATGTCTTGCATTCTCTGGAGTGTGTTAGTAATAATAATTCGTAGCTTGTTGCAGCTCATTCTATTGTCAGTAATCCAGTTTCTAGGAAAAAAAGTTAATTTTGTTCTCAGTTGTCTGTATTAGTATCAATAAAATGTTCACACTCCCAGCTCAGCTCCTAATTCTTGTTATTATAAATTGATGTAGCTCTCACCATTTTGATGAATAACCTTTAATGTTTATCAGCTTCTAATCATCTAACTGAATTTTCTTGTTAGAAGTTGGTGTTCTTTTTTACCTCCTCGGTGCACCTTAAATTTCATGAGGTAGGCAAGCTGGACTCTTGTCTGTCTTGACATCCTGGAAGCAGACAAAAATTATTGGTAAATATGAGCTTGTTAGAATGCTAATTAAATACAGTGTTACAGTACCTGGACAGGTTCCTTCATGTGCTTATCATGAAAACTATTTGGACTAGATTTTTGAAATCATTCTGACCTAACTTAATTACAAATGGAGTGACTAGAGCTTCAGGAGAAGCAGAACTAGGGCGACAGGGAATGCTCATAAAAATCACTCCTTTACTTATTCTTGGATATCTTTTCTTACCCATGCCCAAGAGGGCAATAGAGAGAACTAATAGGAGATTGTCATATGACTCCTCAGTACTCAATTACCTCTGCTAACTGGCTTCGCTGACCTGTTGTTTGTTTTAGTGGTTTCATGTATTTAACATTTTATTAGCAGCCTTATTTCTGTGTTAGTGAGTACTAGGAAAAGAAAAAAATCCTGTGAGTTTTTTTGCTACTTACTTATCCATATTCTAGCCAGACTTCAAAGAAAGGTGTTAACAGTAGTTTTACTGTCTTATCTACTGACACTACCCAACTGTTTAAGAAAGTTGAGTTTTTCAAGCATCACCCTAACACCATGGCTTTCAGAGGAGCCTGTCATGATTTACTTATTCATACAGATTGCAGTGGCTTATGTAGTCTTGATCCTGCTTGATCTGCCAGCAGTATTTGCTTCTATTGATCACAGCCTGTTACTTGACTGCCTTGAGCAGCTTGTAGGTCTCCTTGGTTCTGTTAACGGGGTCTGCTACAGCTATTTCCCAATGTTCTCATTTTGTTTCTGTTGGTAGTTTTAACTCCAACCTTCCTGCTCAGACAGATGTACCACAGGGTTGCATCACACCCTTTGTGTTTTTTGATAAGTTTGGTAATACCTCAGTGAACTTTGGCACTGTAGCTGGGGTTCTGTCCAGATTTGGCTGGTAGTTCTGATTTATAATGTTTCGCAGTGTGCATGTTTGGAAGTAAATGTGTGAAAACTCCTCTTATCCTAAGTGTAACAAAATGGCATATTTTTGAAAGTAAGCACCAGTCCTTCATGTTCCTACGTAGCTTTTCAGCTGTATGCATTCCTACTGGTTTTGCACCAATGGGGCAATTGAGAGTTTGATCTGGAAGAAACTTTATAAACTGTGTCATCTTCTTGCACATAGACAAGCACTGTTAAATTGTCCTGTTCCAATCAGCTTTCCAAAGGGCTGTATGTGTTTTCTAGCTATTCCTCAGGGTGAAAGTACTGAAGTTCCTTAATTGGCCAGTTTACCTGGATGGTCCTTAAAGTGACTGTCTGAAATAAATTTGTGGCTACCAAGGAGTATGCTTCATTAGACAAAAGTTGCATTAGAATCAGGTTAAAACCAGAAACATTCATCTAAGCTTTTATATGGTCTTAGTCCATTAGAAACCAGAGTTTTTAATCTTTCTACTAAATGACTTTATGGCTCATGAATATATTTGTAAGCTTTTTGAAAAATGGAAGCATAGATGGTCCTTGTGTATTTCTGTTTCTGGTTTTAATATGAGGCTGACCTTTTTTTGAACATGCAATTAAGCTTCTGTCTGTTATTACTTGTGGCTCCTTGTATCATTTTCATAGAAAAACAGCCCAGGAAATAGTGTTGGAACAGAAAGAGGGCATAGCCAGTGCCTGTCTTTTTGAAGAAGTATTTGAGATGGAGAATTATGAGGGCCCAAATAATTTTACTTGTAAAGAACACATTTAATCCATGATGACCCACTGTTTTCACCCTTCCATATAGACATGTCTCCATTTAGTGAGATTAGGATGTTTGCTTTCTGGATTGCCTGACATGTAGCAAGCTGCTTCTTTGTCTCTACATCTAGACAAAATATCAGAGGGTGATTTATTCTCTCATAGAGAGAGTTTTGGACTCAGAGAGTTGGCTGGTCATTAGTATGTAACACCCCATAATCTTGGATACTGTATTTTGCAATAAGCAGAACAGAAGATAGAGTTTATAATTTCTGTTAAGAGTAGGTTAAAAGAGATCAGAAAAAGGATGTTTTGAAGTCCTGTCTTAAGTGTTGACTTAAAATGGCCCACTTGAAGCACTCGAAAATCATGTTGCAAAGACAAAAATGTCCTTGTTAAATGAATGTCATCTAAAATGTTGCAGAGAGCTAAATGATTTATTGATGTCTATTTCTGAGGCATTTACCTGCACCTGTAGCCAGCCCATTCCATTTATTTTGGCTTGCTGACAAATTAGCAAGCTATTTGTATGTCAGATTTGGTCAGTAGTCAGCTCCCTCCCCCTTACATATTGAACAGCTTTTAATTTAATTGTTTGTGGTGTTGGCAATTTGTTATCCAGATAGATGTCACTCAGAGGAGCTCTTTAAAAAAAAAGAAATGAAAAACACTTGACAGTGCCTTATAGAAGAGAGTATGTGGAGCAGCTTTCAGGTCTTTTCCACACACAGAGCTAATGATCTGTGTGATACCTTCTTGTCCGTGAAATAGTGTGGAGTGTGAAATATTAGGTTTTATATTTAATGACTGGAATAATTTCACTCTGTGATTATGGCTATTGTCATCGTCTCTAGACACCCTTAAGGAATGAACAATCAAAATTACCTGTCAGAGTTGTAACCGCATAAATGTGTTGCATAAATACTCTCAGGCAGAGTTTTGAAGTTTGTGTTACCACCGTGGTGATTACACCGGCTGTTCTTGGGTAAGTTTTGTGAGGGATTTAAGGTAACACTATTGTGTCTTGCTAAATTGTTTTAACTGTTGGCTCAGATCCTCATCACAGTGAGGATCTGAGTGCTCCTGTTCGGAGCCGGAACACGGTGCTGCTACAGCCAGGCAATTGCAGGTGGCCTGACCTGAGCTGCCAGGATGTCTCCTGCTGTGCTCCTTTGTGGCACTGCCGCTGCTACTGGTCGCACAGCAGCTGCTGCTGTTCCCAGCTCAACAGGACTAGTGACGTCTGTTGTATGGGTACCTTTTCTTAACCTAAATTAATCCAATCTTGCCCTTTATAAATTTGAAGTTATGTGAAATTTGGACTTTGATATAGCAAAGAGGCTTTTCATGTCCTGGGAGCATGCCTGGTGCTGGCCATCCTGGCCACCTCATTCTGCTCGGGGCCTGGGACTGCAGTTGGTGGAAAAACCCAACTATTTTTGTTTCTCCTCTCAAATAGTGCTGTGCTTGCTCATTAACATTGTTGTCACTGTACAGCTTGAACTGCTTTATGGTCTCACGTCTACTTAGCCTTTAATGTTTTCTGTCAACATCTATCATGACCTGGTGGCCTCTGGTTAGTAAAATGTGCCCTTGCAGTCTGCCAGATACTGTAATGGAATTAGGCCTTTAAAATCATCAGACCTGTCAAAGGAGCTTATAATCCTGTGAGAGCTTTAAGTGGTTTCTTACCTCCACTTGAACACACAATTGACCTGGTTGAAGTGGGGTTTTCTTGCTTGTTTTAGTTGTACTTCCTATTAATACTTTCGAAACTGGGAAGGAAAAAATTTGTTTCTTTGGCATCTTCGTGAGGAGTATTTTCACTTCTGTCCCAGATGTCTTTTATTTTTCCCCATCTTTTCTCTCTCTTGCACCTGTAGATTAAGCTCCATAGATATTTCATTTGGAACTTGTTCCTTTACCTAAGGGAATAAGGACACTTCCTAACATCATACGTTGGTCAGTGTGTGCACCAGGGCCTGACACAAGTCAGGAGTTGGACAAGTCACAGGTTGGACTCAGCATAGCACTCACAGAATGTGCTGAACCAACACCTCAGGAAGTGAATGTCCTCTGCTGGGTGACTGTGGGAAGAGTGATAACACTGCACAATTACTCGGGTTTATCCTGTGCTTTGTCCTGAGAAGAGGATAGTGCTAGAGGTGGGAGATGGTTTATCTTTTACTAGTTAGCTTTCAGTCACAAGTGGAAATGCTTGAAGGTAGTTTTGTAGCACATTGGTGGTTTACTTGTGGTTATAACAAGGTGCCTGGTGGTCATAAACACCATGAGAGATTCTGTAACATTTCTGAATTGAGAGATGTTACATGTGTCATATCCAATAGAAATGGAAATGTGCAGTAGAGGAGGCAATTTGAGCATGTCACACAGCCTTGTAGCTGAGTTTGGCAAGACACCATATCTGAGCCTGTTTCCTGAGTTCCACTTCAGAGCAGTTTCCTGTCTTTGTGTGGTTGTTGCATCTGAGCTGTTTGCTTCAAATTATTGCAGATTGCTAACACTGTTTTGGGGTTTTTTTTAGCTAAAGGGTGATTTGACTTCAGCTTCTGAAGTAGTGCCATGCTGATTCAGTGCTGTGGTTTAACCCCAGCTAGCAACTAAGCCCCATGCAGCCACTCACTCACTCCCCCCTTATGGGATGAGGGAGAGAATTGGAAGGGTAAAAGTGAGAAAACTCATGGGTTGGAATAAAGAGAGTTTAATTGGTAAAGCAAAACAACAAATTGATTCACCCCTTTCCATTGGCAAGCAGGAGTTCAACCATCTCCAGGAAAGATGGGCTTCATCTTGTGTAATATTTATTTGGGAAGACAAACACCATCAATCCAAATGTTCTCCCTTTCCTCCTTCTTGTCCTAGATTTATATGCTGAGCCTGGCATCATATGGTATGGAATATCCCTTTGGTCAGTTAGAGTCAGCTGTCCCAGCTGTATCCCCTCACAGCTTGCGCATCTCCAGCCTACTTGCTGGTTTGGGTGGTGTGAGGAGCAGAAAAGGCCTTGACTCTGTGTGAGCACTGCTCAGCAGTAACAAAAACATCCCTGTGTTATCAACACTCTTGCCAGCATAAATCCAAAACACAGCCCCATAGGAGCTACTAGGAACAAAATTGAACTCCACCCCATCCCAAACCAGCACATTCATTTTCTCTACCACCCGCAGGGTGATACAAGGTGAGGCAAGAGAATAAAGCTGATAAAGTGCTGCTGCTGGAAAACATGTCTTGCTAGAGACCTTATCCATAAGTGATAGAGGGAAATGCACTGCAGCCATGTCACTTGCAAGGAGTCCTTCTAGTACAGAGCGTTTTTTACATCTTTATTGTTCTCATACAGCACAATCAAGCACGGTACAAGAAAACATGGATCCCTGCTACTAAACTGTGTGTAGGCGTTAGTCCCATAGGTAAAATTAATTTTAAAAATAATTTTGGATTGTCTGAGGTGACATTAGTTGTGATAGCCGTTGGAACAAATTGGTCTTTGGGCAAGGAGGACACATACACCCTCTCCAGGAAAAGTAACTTCTGTTTCATTTTTTTTAGAGCAGTTACATACAATACTAAATCCTGAGCTGTAGTGCTCCAGAGTCCTACCTGTCCTGCCATTACATGCATAGAATCATAGAATCCTTTAG
>NW_008587139.1:287-30019 GCF_000691845.1 Merops nubicus | reverse complement strand
CCCAAAAAAAAAAGGCAACAACCCGTGCACCATTGTACCTTCAACGCTTAGGGGTCGGCGGTGGAGGGGGGGTGGGTTTTTGTGCCTGTGGGTGAATGAGTGGTGTTTTGTACGGGCTGGAAACGAGCTAATCCTGCATAGGAAATGAGAATTACTTTCAACTTTCAAGTGTACCTGAAGTGTTTAGAAAACTCTCAAATGCAAGTTCCCTTGGGCTGGGGCTGCGCAGAGCTGGAGAAAGACTCCTTTCATACAGCAAGGGCAGCTTCGGGGTGTGTAATTTGCTTAGCCTCTGAACTCCATATGATTTACATTATTCAGATTTTTAAGCGCCTTTCCTCTTGATCTGCTATTATGAAGTCATTTTAAGGAATATTTTACAAACTGTAATGTTATATACTGCATGAAACTAGACTTGGTGTAGAGTATCTAAAATTAAGGCTGTTAGCATATATTCATGGAAACCCTGGTGCTTAATGTATGGGAGGGTTTGAAAAATTTAGTCCTTTGCATGTCAGCTACAACAAGCTTTCTCCCTGGGCACAAACCAACACAAAAGGCCAAGCTGGGAGCTTTCAAAACTCTCTGAACTGTAATGAAATAAAGCAGAAACACAGATTTGAGGCTAATTCAATTCTCTCAACTTTGAACTTGGGAATCCCCAGATAAATGTATTCTACACCATATCTTCACATGGAAAGCAAAGTTTTGGAGACCTGTGCAAGTGCTCTGTCAATGGGTGGAATATGGGGTGCACTACCAAATTTAGCAGGGGGAGATTAATACAAGTGTGGCCTGCTAATGTGATGATATATGGCACCTGCAGACGGCTGGAGCTTCTGATAAAAGAGCAGCACGGGGATCAATCTCTAATGGGAGCAACTGTGAAGGGCTGGAGGAAAGTGATCAAAAGACCCGGCTATTCTGACAGGAAACTGATCAGACTTTGTGCACGGTACAGGAAATGATCTGCTCTGTGTGAGAAAAGAAATGACTGGCTTTCTACCCTTTTCCATCTTACCTGGTGTTTAGATGCTTTAGGACACCAATTTGTGACAAAATGGACTTGGCGTTAATATACTTAAGTCGTGCTGTTATGCTGCCTTCTGTTAAATTTGCATGGTGTGCATGTGATGCCTGCTTACACACAGAGAATTACCGTTGCTTTGCTTTGACTTTGTCAGGACTGGAAAGAGACCTGTTATGCTGTCAGGCTGCCCTGAGAGGTTTGTTACAGGAGAACCGCAGCTGTGCCCTGAAGGGCCATCAGGGTCCAACAACGGGAGCACAACAGTGTAAAAGGTAGATCATGCAGCATAGAAGCAAAGTTGTTGTAAAGAGGAGTAAGTATACGTGACAACACAAAATAGATTCTCTTCACATATATCAGAAGTGCAGCTGCCTTAGGTCAGGCTTCAACTGGTTTGCAACGCAGTTTGGCATGCTGAGATACAGTCATTGCATCTTAGAACAAATGCAAAACCAGGAGATTTTTTTCTTCTGTCTAAAATGTCTTAAAACTTATTTTAAAAATAAGCACAAGTTTGGTACAGCTAAGTACCAACCCCTGCCTTTTCTTAACTGATTTTAATTATTTGGGGGATCAGTAACACTGGTCAAACCAGTTCTTACTTGATTTAATTAGAGTGATTTTTACACTCTGCTGCAATCTAAAGATTGTATAGCTTTTAGCTAGAGGCAGGTTAAAACTCCCTGGAGTATGAGATATTGCTGTTTGCATGCCAAATAATCTTTGGTCAGGAGAGAGGGAGATTTTTCACTTGTACAGTCTATGAATAAAAAATTGTCCTCTACTTGTAAAGCTGCAAAATGGTCACAAAGGTTTGCAGTAGAAAGGATTACTGTGTTACTCAGCTGCACGAGTGGGTGCTGTAGTCGTTGTTTTGAGGTGACACTGAAGATGGCTATGGCCAGTTACTAAATCAGTGGGGCTACTTGTGTTATAAAGGGCAAGTGTGTGCTTTAAGGATTTATTTTTTCATAATTGGTATTTATTTCTTATTAGCCAAATGATTATTGTTTTCAAAATTTCAATTTGACTAGATTTATTTACTAAATATAGGGAGCTATCTTGTTTCTGCTACACAGTGAGTGTCACTTTAGGTGGCAATTTCCTGGTGTAAATATGTCTTTGTAATTGTAAACTAAATATTCTTTGAATACAGTATTTTGATGCTACCTCCTATGAATTCAGTGGGATAGTTGTTGTGGGGCCAGTGTAGCTCCATTTGAAACCACTTAAAACTACCTCCTTGTTTCCATTGGCCCTCTATTATAGTCAGATTTTCTTTTAAGAACAGGTTGTATTTATGACTGGTTGACAGTAAGGGGTTTTATGTTATTTCCTTGAAAAATTCATTTATCTTTAATGTTTTTATTTTACTCAACTAAGTAAATATTCATCTGGAGGATCAAAGAAGTTTATGCAACAGTTTTCAGGGAACTAAAGTAGCAATAAAAGATGCATGTAGTGATGGCTCCCATTTATCTTGATGGATTTCATTTCTACAGTCCTTTGTCATGTTGAAAAATGTTATGCTTTGAAGGGTTTTTTTGTACCTGGATGGCTCTATCACTTCTCCCATGGCTGTTTGATAGATTTATTACCATTTTCCATATTGAAGTATAGAGTCAAGAAAAATTGATCACTTTGTTTCTTTTGAGGATGAAAACTGGATCTCTCGCTTACTGAATTTGATTACGTGGATGGTTTGTTTATTTCTTCTTTTTGTTATAGTTCTTGCTACTTTTCCATCTACTTTTGACTGCTGTAGTATCTTCATCCTTGCTTCTGTAGGATTCAGCAATGTGTGAGTATTGTATTGGTGGGTTGAGTAGTGTGAGTGACTTAATTTTGATGACTTAACTCTGGTGGTTGGAGAGTACCTGCTTATGTGATATTATTAATTTAATATAGATCTGATTACCACAGGAGATGGAAGGAACATCTAAGTTCTATTTTCTTGACTGTCTTAGGACAAGATGTGTTAAATATTTAAAGTAATTTTGGTAAGCTATCAGTTGTTATAATTTCTGTGTAAAAAATGAAGATGTCTTTATAAAAAACAATGTAAAAGCTACTGTTGGGTGCCATAAGCAATGAAGTATATGGCTTATGTGATGTATGCATTTAAAATATAGTAAAGAATGACTTCAGAAGGCCAAACTGAGGTCGCTTAATAACTCACTAGGGCTAACTAGTTAGAAAAATCAAATTTTCTGCAGTCAGTTTTGGGTATGAATGAACATCATTAAAAAGAGTTGCCGAGGTAAATTGTAGAAAACCAAAGCATGCACTTGATTTGTGTCAGTCCTGCAGCACAGGCAGCGTACCAGTGATGATTTCTTTTTCATAGATCTTAATTTCTTTTAAGTTTTTATTTTTTTTTTTTTTCCTTCGCCTGCATGAGTAGAAAACTCTTAATATTAAGTTTCACTAATTGATCACTTTATAATGTATTTCTTAAATCTTCTGAAATGGGCAGGATTTATGTCACTTGAAAAACCCCACCAAACAGGAAACCTTGAGCTTGGGAAAAGCTGGTGGATGCAGCTGAAGCTGAGTGAGTAGCTGAAGTGTCAGAGGGAAATTCTCTCATCACCTCAATGTGTTTGTGGCCTCACATGCCTCCTCACAACCACCTAGAGGATTCCCTGTCTTGTGTATCTCCAAAGGGAGCTTCCAGCTTATTCAGGGCTGGGGTGCAGCAGTGCATTGTAGAGTTTCTGATTAAGGTCATGTAATGTGGGCTGAACACCTGAAAGATGTGGATGTCCAGGTGATGTGATGCATCAAATCCACGTGCAGATGTGGTTTTACCTGCATGCAGCCGTTTGACTAAAAATTCCTTTCTTATAAACCAAAATACTTTAAAGCAGTGAGGATTGGTGCCACCTCCACTGAGTTGTGTTGAACTGATGAGTGCCAGTACAGTTTGTTGACCACTACTGGGTAGCAGAAATTTTCTTCATTTTCAAAATATAAGTATAAAAAATAAGAACATGTGTCATCTAAGGTGAAACATAATGATACACTTTTTCTCAACTTTATTCTATTTCTGTGTAGTCCAAGGATTGTTTTGAAATGTCTTCAAGCCCTTTTCCTGGAGAGTTGCACTACATCCTCTTTCGACTTGAAGCAAGAGGTTGTGGCAAATTAGAGAAGTTCTTCAACACTTCAGTAAATTGCAGTGGAAGAACCTTTTAAAAACAGTTTTTTGGCTTTGTACTTGACTGCTGGTGTATTGTCTGACAGTCAGCAGAATGATGCTTAGGACTTAGTCATGCTGCTTCTCCGGTTCTTCTGTTAGATAAAAGTAAGGGTTTTAAAAGCACAGACCATTTGCTGCTCCCCCCAAATATATAGGCAATTCAGCCTTCCTGTGTCTTTAAGTATCTTGAATGAAATTTAAGGGAGAAACATGTAAAATCTTATTTTTACAGTATCTACTTATTATTAGGCATGCAGATCAGACTTTAAGGCTTTATGTCATGTTGTTAGGGGGGTTTCAGTTTGTCCTTCAGTCAGATACAGAGTTTTATGGTGGAGAAGAAGCACAGGGCATACCTTGACACATTGACTGCTATGTTACCAAAGGGCTTATGCTGAACTTTGTCTTCAAATAAACATAGTGTGTTTTATATCTCATACCTTATCCAAACCCTTTGAATCTAATTATTACATAGTCAATATGTAAAAGCAAAGTACTGGTCTGCATCCTACAGCAGCAGTTGTGCATTATAGCAGAGTGGTTTGGGGTTTTTTTGCTGCTGTTGGGTAGCTCCTGCTTTTGGTTTTTGCTGCGTCTGGTGGTTCCTGATTACTAGAAAGAGGATGCACCGTGCAAGCCCACTTCCCCTAGCTGGGGAATTGTGTTCTAGATGGCTCTTGCCTCCACCAGAGAGCCACGCCTTTGCTTTTTAGTCACAAAGTGTGTGCCATGGAAAATATACTTCCCAGTGTGTAAGCATCCTAGGAATTGGTCTAGTAGTGTTGTAGCAGAAACCTGTGGGACTTAGAAAAAGTTACACAGCAGAAGATGAATAGAGCTGACATGTAGAAATGCAGTTATTTTAGTAGCACTTGAGTATTTGAATGAGTGCTTAGTTATTTCAGAGTTTCTGTGTAATTAATTGTACGTTAAAACTTACTCAGCCCTGTCATTCCCTTTTGGGGAAAACTTGAGCAGCTTGTGTTTGAATGTGAAATGTTTTTAGTCAAGTAGGTGAATGAAATTTCTGTTATGAAGCTGAAATATAAGTTTGTGTTTTCTAGAGGCATCATTAAACTGTAGATGTTATTTTAAGGTGGCAATGTCAGGAAAATGTATTCATGGCTCTATGTGTAGACATCCTGGCCTTAGGGTTCATCTGTCTTCTAATCATCTCTTCTTGACGTCTTTCTGCTGAGCTTTTGTAAACGTTTCCCCAGTGTCACATGGGCTTCTTTGTGCTTAATTTCAACATACTATAGCATTTTAAGCACTTTTATTTTATGTGAAAATACCTCATCTTACAAAGCGTGTCTACAATAGTAACTCTATCTGTTTTCATAACCTAATCAGTTTCTACAGAAGTTGGTTGGGTGGATGAGAGAAGGCAGGACTTGAGACTCTCATGGAGTAAGTCTTAAATACAGTGAGTGTAAGAACTATTATAAAAAGTAATGGAAAAAAAAATGAGAGAGCCCAGCTAATTTCTTGGTATCTTGCAGGCCTTCTGCGTGATGGTTAACAAGGACTCTCTTTCTGAGTTTAATTATTTCTGTTCCAAATGCTCCATCTTTGTTAAGCATGCCCACAGTTTTGGACTTTAACATTCACCTTGCATGGTCATGACTATACATTTGCTTGTAGGCTGCATAGCTTCTTGTCTCTGTGGACTCATCTGAAGTCCTGTGAGTGTCACCCCTTCAACCTGTGTGGATGTGCTTTTACCTTTGCCAACTAGACCATCAGGTGAGCTGGCTGCAACTCAAGGTAAAAGAACTTACCAACTGTTTAGCCAAGTGTCTTTGGGTCACTGGTTTATATTTCTGTGTGTGTGTCCCGGTTAGAAGGCAGAACTGTGTCCCACCTCCCTTATCCCTCAGTTTCCCAGGTAGAGAGGTAAATAAGGAAGGCAGGGGGAATGAAAACCTTGCACCAAATTGAAGATTAACAAAATGAAATATATTATTTAACAGGGATCAGAAAGGAAGAAGGGAAGGGGTTTAACAGGGTACAGAAAGGAAGAAGGGTAGGGGTTTAACAGGGAAGGGGGGTTGTAGGAACAACAAGGTAAGGAAGATTAAACTTCCAAATATACAAAACCCAAATGCTGTGCTGAGGCTCCCCGGTGCTGGATCTCGCTGGATTGAGGTGGACTGAAGCTGGATGCACAATCCTTGGACGTGGATGGAGGCAGGGAAGAGTCTGCAGATCAGGCCCAGGTCTCCAAGATGGCCACGGCCACGTGTAGCACAGGGAGCAGCAGAGCAGCGTGTGCCCAGGTGCAAGGTCAAAGGAGCAAGAGGAAGAGAAGAAGAAGAGAGAGAGGCGTGCCTTCCTTGCTCCTTTTATAGACCTTGGCAGGAAGTCCGGAAGACAGGAAAAGGGGAGTGGGAATAGGACAGGTGTACGCCCCTTTCATTCAGGCTTGTACCTGGTTTAGGGTTTCAGATCTCCACCCACCAGGGGCAGCAGGTTTCAAACCATTACAGTGTGGCTGTTCTCAGTCAAGCTGGGCTAATTTGAGACTATGCAGCATAGGTTAACTCTGCAGTGAAAATGTTCACAGTGCTAGTTGCTGGTTTTTTTTTTTATCGCCTTTTTCACGTGAGGTGTTTGGGGTTGGGGAAAAAGAGTATAAATTAACCTCTCATGTACTGCAGTCCAACGTTATACAGGCAGAAAGAGCATTTATTTGCACATGAAAATGATCAAAGGTTATTATAGTGGCATCCTTTTATAGCAGTGAGGATGGGAGAATTGCAAGGGAGTAACCAATACACCTTTTTTTCATTGGCAATGTGTGTTTTTGTAAATTAATTTTCAAATCATTCATTAATCTTGTGCTTTATGGTAAATTCGTTCAAGGTATTGTTATAAACACATGCATTTTAAGGAGATTCTTCTAGGATGGAGAGCACCTCTGTTCCTCTTCTCCCTTAAAACCCAAACCACTGAAATTACTCCTTGAGTTTGTTAAAGCTGATTATTAACGGTGTTAAAATAGTATGCAGGCATGGCTCGGTGTGGTCACTGTTGTACTAATTTCTTCAGGTGAAGTGCAAGGTATGCACTGGTTCTGCATAAAGCTGGGCGAAGGGTCAGGCTCTGGTCACACACCTTGCCAGCACTGTGGCTGAAAGCAGAAGCCTTTGTTTTGAATTTTTTTACGGCCCCGTTTTCTAGATGAAGAGTGGCATTAGTTGGGTAGCCGTCCCTTTATGTTCCTTGCGCTACTATAGTTCTACTAAAGGGAAGTGAGAGAGGTCTTCTGGCCTAGACGGTGATCTCTTCAAGTGCTAGATTTAAACTCTCTTTCTACCTTTATGTGGTTTCTCTTGAAATGTTAAATTGGTCTGTCTCAGAAAATGCAAAGAATGTCTTGGGAAAAGTATATCCTGTATATTTCATTCCTTTCTGCACTGCTTCTGCTGTAATATTCTTACTATGAATTTGCAATACATTATGCAAGAAGGTAGAGGAGCAAGTGGCTAGATGCTGCAGTTAATTAGGCAATTGGTCCTGTAATCTGATAAATGAGCTTCAAACTAGGTTCAGGCAGTAAAAAGTAAAGGAGTGGTGCCCTTTTTGTAGTTTTGATATTCTACATCTTTAAACCATTACGCAGTTTGGCACGTATCATCAAAGCTGTAATTTTCTGTGAAGGAGAAGTCCAGGTGTATAATACCATGGAGTGTCATATGTGAAGAGTAGCTTACAATGGGAAAATGTAAGTGCTTAGCACACCTCCCTTGTCAATCCATAGCTGTTCATCTCTGTGTCACCTCTTAAACATCATTTCTTTAACAGCACGTGAAGTGGGAAAATGACTTTGCTGGCAGAGGTACTGTATTGTGAAATGTGTAATACTGCTTCTAATGTTATCTTTAGCTATAGTCTTTTGCACAAAATTCAGTTGTCCAGCATTTATGAAACTGTTATTCGGGGAGCTTTGATGCATGAGCCATTGGATGATAGCAAGTCAAATAGCTAAGAAGTTTGGCTTTTGTTTTTATGGTTTTTTTTTTTTTTTTTTTTTAAACACACACTCTCCCCTCCCCCACCCCACAGTGTATTTCCCTGTGTGGCCTTCTGACTGCCTTCACCCTTCTTCATAACGATCAGAGGCGTAAGTCCTAGAGGTTCTCTGTTCCTTCTTGAACTGAGAAGAAACCAGCACTTATTTTATACAGTGGTTAAACATTAAAAAAGACATAGGGCATAGGAAATTCTTTTGCTGTGTGTGAAGGTATGGCATTTCCAAACTAAGTGTTGTTCTGATTACCTCACCAGTAGTGGTGAGTTATATGAGGCCACTTCCATCTCCTGAGTCTCTTTGGCTTGATTGTGGTTCTGGGGCTCATTCAAATGTGCTAAAACAAAATAAAAGGAATAGATGTAATAACTTCTTTATGGAAAAGTCATAAAAAGCTACAGGGCCGTGTAAACAAATTGGGTCATTTACAAGATGTTTAAGTGGTGGATATTCAGTCCAAATTCAAAGGTGTGGATTAAGTTTTACAGTCATCTTGACTGTATTTTGCCCTCGACAAGATGAATGCCTTTGACACTACCAATGACAAATTCTCACAACGGTGTTTTCAAACATTTCAGTGCACTCAAAGTAAAGCTGAGAAACAGGAGAACAATTCAGTATTTGATCTTTTTCTAGGTGAGTGAGTGGCCTTTCCTGATCTGCATGGTTGCACTGTAAAGCCATAGTGGAACTTTGTAGCGTTCCCGGGGAAAATAAACTAAAAGAGTTTCCCGTCTGGATTCAAACATGCCTGAACTAATTACAAGGCAACCGTTTTGGCTTTCTGCTCTGGTCATATAAATGGGTTTGCACAGAGCAGCAGGGACTGTGATCCAAGTTAAACTGCAGTAGTCGCAGAAACTTATGTTGGATCCAGTGGAAGCATTGAACGTTGTATCTGTGGTGCATCAACTCACAACACCCTCGAGACTCATTTCATCATTTGTTGGAGACCACTGAAAAAGTGGAATGGAAAAGAGGATAGCTAATACTTTTGCATATTGAAATACATTCAGCAGGCTTATTTATGTGCGTCAGTGTAAGCCTAAGCTTCTGTATGGAGAATTTTCTCAGGTTTGGGGAAAGGGGATTGGTGTTAGCTACTACAAGGTCCTTTCCGTCTCATGAGATGTGGTTGCTCAACTCTGCTATTACCTATGCAACTTCAGCTACCCTCCGTAACTCTCCATGCACTAAAATCTGGCGATGATTTCAGAATGAAAATAGCTTTACTTGGTGCAGGTTTGGAGTTGTAATTAGCTGTGTGCGAGTGAAGCTATGTATTTTTATGTACAGCGCTGAAAAATGAGCTGTTGACTCATCTTTTAGATGCTTGATACTGTGCTGTGAAAATAATCATTGTTACATGGGAAGTATATGTATGTGATTACACAGGATTTGAAGTCCTTCAGGAGTGATTCAAATGGATGTTGCACTGTACGCTGTTGATTGTAATTGTATCTATATTATTGACAATTTGTGTTTCAAAAATGCACAGTTTTGGGAAGTGGTCTGTCTTAATATCTTAAGGCTTACTAGTTGCACTGTCTGACAGGAAGGTCCATACCTGCAAACATTTCCGTTGCTTGTGTAGCTATGGTGGACCTGAAGGTGAAGTAAGGCTTTGTAGCTGAGAGCTCACAAGTAATGGCTCCAAAACAAACATGATTTCTAGACAAGGAGATGAAACTGTTATATATGACCTTACCTAAATGCTACTTTAAAAAATATTGCCAAGTATTCTTGTTGGGCCTGCTTTCTTTTCCTTGTGTCACTCAAAAATACCCAGCCCTTGGGAGCACCCCAAGTACCTGCAGTTAGAATTTCTGCTGAGCACTCTCTGTGTTTCTCATAGTACTTGCTGGTATAGGAATTCACAAAGTCCTTGCCTCAAGTGAGTAATAATTGTAGATATTCCTTCTAAGGTGGAGGCTGTATTTGTGCTGAACAGTATCATTACTGCTAAGGGTCTTTGCAAGTGGAGTCTTTCAGCAATCTTTACCTGTTCTCATAAGATTCTCTATAAAGAAGATTGGTGTGAGACCAGATGTAGAGAACAGCCGTCTTTTTGGTTTCTTCAGTGGGGATCTTTATTTTATACCTGTTCTCAGTACCTGCAAGAAGTGGCATGTGTGTGGGGAAGTGAATGTCCAAGGCTGAGTCCAAATAGGACTGGCAGAGAGTTTTTGAGCTCATAACTTTCATTTTAAGAGAGACCATTGAGATTGGCTTTGATCTTGCCTAACACATCAAAGAGTGCTGCACCTCAGTAAAGTGAGTGTAGCAGTACACTGAGCTCCATTACTGAAATATCTACGTGATTTCCAAAATTATCTTACTGCTTGTAGGAGAAAAGGTGGGTTTGTATAGTTGTCAAATAGAAATATACCTGTATTTCTAAAGCATGTGCTTTACTGATCAACGGGAATCTTACACATCGCTGATCGGCCTCATTAGTTGAGACGTGTGTAAAGCTACTGTCTAGTGATAATACCTAATGAGAGAGGTGTGATGTTTCTGTACTGTTAATGCCTTTAACATAATTGCATTACCCAAATTTGGACCTGGTTTGTTCTTTGCGTTAAGGCAAGAATCCGATAATGTGCAGGCAGGATATCTAATGCTGTCCCTTTGTTTTACAGGATTTGTAGCTTCCCTTTGAGATTAAGTTTGGGAATCTGCAATGTTGTAATTTCAAGGTTGCATCAATGGTTTTGAATAAAGCAATTTCTCTTGCTTATTAATCAAAAAGAACCCAAATCTTGTTAATGATTCTGATTAATCTGAAACAGTTTAAAATATTTCACTGAAGAATGGAGAGTTAGTTTTCTTAGGGACAATTTTAACAACACAATGTTTATTTCTAGCAGCAGTTGCTTAATTATTCAAGTTTATAGTTATATGCACTTGTATGTGGTTTATTTTGACATTTTTGTGTATGTGAATGCTTAGTGTATGTTTGTTCTAATCCTGTTTATTGAGGTATGTTCTTGGGCTAGATTGACTTGTTCAGAATTTTTTTTTTCACTTTCAGTAAGTACTTGGTAAAGTTTATGTTCAGTATTTGCATTCCAAATGAGGATATGTTCTCTGTAGTATTTTTAAAAAGCAAGAATTTCTTGGTTTGAGCTGGCTTGGGCAAGCAATAGTGAATATTGGAGATAACACAATTTAAACTGAATTAAAAATGGAGTAGCAGTATGTTAAACAGGTCCCCAAATGTTCAATAAATGAAATATTTTATAGCTTAAATAGTAGTATTGTATATATTAAGATCAACTAGTGCTAGATAACATAACAAATAATATTTACATTTCACTTTCATTTTGTCCAGTTTGTGAAGGAAGGAGTCTTCCCTGCTCTTCTACATGTCAGCTGTTCTTACATTTAATGTTGAAGTCCAGGCAATAGGAGCTATTGAACGTGTGGGTCATAGCTCAACATGTGGCTTGGATGTGGCCAGTATGCTCCTCAGAGGGGTGGTGTCTCATCTGTGTGGCTACAGTTGGTTCACAACATTTGATTTTGGAATGTGTATGTGCACCCAGATGTTGCTATTGAATACAGAATAGGGTAGCTATTGATTTGAGTCCTGTCACCCCAGACCTTCTTCAGGGTCTTAGGAGACAACACCAGAATATGATTTATTTTTTTTTTTTTTAGTGAATGGTTTTATAAGTGAATGGGGTGGGGTTTTCTTGTTGTTGTTAGGTTGTTTGTTTTCTTTTTTTCAATTATTATTGCCTTTACTGTTTTCTCTTGACTGACTTAAGACTTCAGGGGCAGCCAAAAAATAATGATATTAGATTTTTGTCAAAAGTAGCTGTTTTTCACTTAGATTCACTCCTTTGCAGGATGTTCGTTGCTACCTTAAAAGGCATTTTGTTAAGTACTTAATATTTGTCGTAGTAGGTTGCATTTAGTTAACTCCTGTCCATGCTTTAGTCAAATCCTTAATATGAAGGCTGTTCTAAACCTGCTGCTTACTATGATGCATGCTGTTCTATGTACTAGTGATTTATTTTGCTTACTGTTCCCTTAAATATGAGTACTTTCTTATAAATAGCGTGTTACTAGCTGACTAGCTCTAATCCCTACACTTGCTGGTACTTTGGATAGGTGTAAAAGATGCAAAGGTGTATTGAGGAGCTGTTCATTACAGTACTCAAAAAGTTTTCACCACATATGAGAAATTCCACTGAAGTTGAAAAGTGATTTGATATAGTTACTAGGGAAAAATTACACGATGTACGTTTGCAAGATCAAGCTGTTGTCATTAATTCAAAGCTTGGAAGAAGGAAGCATCTATCAAAATAACTTATTTTTCAGACTTTTATGTCTGTGAAATTAAGTTCAGCAATTGCTATGGTGGTTGTGCCTGTCGTGCTATAAAAATAATTTACTGCATGTGAATTGCTTTCTTACCTGAAAAAAAGAGAAATTATTAATGATTGCAGTGTAGTAAAATTTATTTATGGAAAGTAATATTTGACATGTAAAAGCTAATCATACTTTTGCATTGGAAGCATTATTTTCTTTTATAGCTCTCCTTCATTCAGTGCCTTCCGTAAGCTAAGGAATTCAAGCTACACATAGAACAACAGGACTTCTACCCCATTTACAGTAAAATATTGAGGGACAAATATGGAAACAGGTTGTTAAGAATTTAGAAATACTTTGATAGGAATTGTAACCAAAAAAATGCTTCTACATTTATGCTGAGGGAGAAATGATCTTTTTCACAGTTTACAGAATAGTTGAACAACATTGGGTGTATTATAACATAGAGAAGTGCTATATGTTGAGAGGCAGAGACAGAAATGTGAAAAGGAAATCAGTGTTGAAAATTGTCTATGGGGGGAAAAAGCAAAAAAAAATAAAAGCAGTGAACCATATTGCATATAAAAAACTGTCTTTCGTGCGTCTTTTTATTTCTGTAATATAAGGTTGAATAAAAAAACCCCAACAAAACAATACTGTAACTCTTCTTTGATTACCCAATGTAGTTAAATTTTAATATTGTTGTGCGTGAGTATGTTATTTTATAAGTCTGCTAGATAGATATCAGCTGATTTTTACATCATGTAAAGGTGTTGAAAAGGGGAGGGTTGGAAGATTTTTCACTTTAACATTCAGAGCATGAAGCTTTAAACAGCAGGCTGCAATCTAGTTTTCATAAACACTGCAACGTACTGGCTTGGTTTGTCCTTCTCCAGCATGACTGAGAGCTCTTTTTGAGCTGTTCATCAAAACATAGGATGTGTGTGGTGTTGGTGGTGGCTGTTTGAACAGGTCTTCCTTGTCATTTTACTAAACTTCTGGTAGGCAAACTTCTAATGCTTCATTAAATGTGTTCTGAGGTTGGCTTGTTACAAAGCAATATTGGGAAGTCACTGGCTCTGTATTTTTATTATTAGCCCATAATGATCAATGTGAGTAGAGATTTACTTTTTCAGAGAAAGACATGAATGCTGTGCCATTTTCTCTCTCATGTCATGTTAATCAGATTTCATATCTAGGGAATAAAGTGAGAAACCACACCTCCCAGCTGTGGTAGTTTTTCATGCTAAAACATTGTTTAATGTCATGTAAGCATTTGTATGTCTGATGAAGTACAGATAAAAGTAGCTGATTCTTAGGCTTTTTTATCAGTATTGGGTTCTTAACATAAGCAATCTCTATTGTTCTTTGTTTTTTCCTTGTACATGAAAATCAAAATGCCATACAGCCTTTCAAAGTGCTTGTCTTTGGTGTGCCTAGCAAGTGTGGTTTAAGAGACAGCTGTGTACCAATAATTTTCATTACTTTAAATGAGAGCAAATTCAAGATCAGAGTATTTAAAAAATGAAACTTAATTGCCATGGAAATATATGTCTCTGAAAATTTTCAATATACTTTCTTTTCTGGCATATGCTTCTGCTGCAACTAGGAACTTGATCCTTAATGCAAGAGGAGAGAACATAACAAACTATACAATGGCACCTTTTTGCCAAGATAGATTCAGTACAACTTTGTTGATGTTATTACTGACACTTTTGGAAAGAAGATTTCATAATATCTGAAGTATTTCTGCGGAGAAACAAGATTGCCACCAAGACGTTTCTTTCATTCCCTTGACTTTCAATTCATGTGGGTTGAGGAGCTCTGCTTAGAGCTTATGTTATACATCATACTGGTAAGCAATGATTTTTATTTTTTTTCCCCTGTGTGTAATTAAAAAAAAAATAAAAGGGACATAATGTTATGGCCTTGTTCAAGAGTTGTGTTTACAGTTAAGCGTGCTTCTGTTTGTAAACCATGGGGAGGCAGTCTTTGGGGAAATAAATAAGTACTATTTGTAATAGGGTACAGAGAAGCTCATGAGAAGGTACAGCAAACTGATTACTTACCGAAAATTATAACGGTAGTTGTTTTGTCTAAGTAAGCATTCAGTGTCTGTTGGTGTCCTTATAGGCACAGTACGGTAGTTTCTGGATATAGGCAGTCAATTGGTCTAACGACCCATATGATATTTTAAAAGTTACTTTCTTTGAAAGTAACAAGAATATCTAATAGAAAGGTTTAAATTATGATATCTCAAAAGAAGGGCCAATGTGAGCCTGTCTTCATTTCTGACTGAAAGCTATCTCCTGGTTGTGATGTACTAAATTACTATAAAAGTCAGTGGTTTTGTTAAAGAGGCAATAGTGGAAAACAAGTGCATTCCTGTGGTAAGATGATGGGAGAAGGAAAATGAATTAAAAGAAATGCAAGGGGAACCATTTTGCGGCTGTTGGAAAAACAGTGGCCTTGGACTTCATGAATTCTGTATTTTTTAGTGTTTTCTTTTTGCATGTGGGGGTTTTGCCTTTTTTTTTTTTTTTTTTTTTTGATATACTGAACCCTGAGGGAAAAGGGTGTGATCCAGACAGTGCCCACACTGTTGACTTTTGAGTAGGGAGGTCAGCAACTTGCACCTGCCCAAAAGATTTTGGTCAGAAGTGGTTAGATGAGTATTATATGTCCTGATGGGGAAAGCAGGAGGAAGAGGAACTTTGGTAATTTCTCTGTCTGCGAAGAGCCCTGGAGCCCCTGCAGTCACCTTTTGTAGCAATAAAAGTTACAGCAGTCAACATGAGGCTTTGAGTGCTCAGCTGATACCTGCTTTCTGTCAGCTAAAGAAGGGATGGAGGGAATGGTCTTGAGTTTAGATGGAGTAGTCAGTGATTCAGCTCCTGAAAAATGGGGAAAAAACAAACAAACAAACAAACAAAACCAAAACAAAAAAAAAACCCAAAAAACCAACCAAAACCAAATCAGGTCCTTCTCTTTAAGATCACTTGATTACAAAGAAAATACTGTAAACATAATGGGATGGTTTGTTCAAAGGACTAAGCTATTTATGTTACTGCTACCTTTTGTAGCAGACAGTAGAGAAACTACATAGGAAAGCTTGTTAAAGAAGAATCACAGTGATCAGATCAAAACTTTAACATGACCTTAGGGAAAAAAAAGAGGCATATCAAATACCTGCATCAAATCAAAAATTACCATATTTGGCAAATAATTTTTCTCTAGATTATTTTTAATGGAAGATATTGGTGGTTTTCACCTAGGTAATGTAAATAGGTACCTTCTCTGCAGTGCAGGAATAGATGCTACTAAGATGCCATCTTATGCAGTTCTATAAATACTGTCTTGAAATAAAATGACACAAGCAAGGCAAAAGTAATGATATATGAAATTTAAGAATGCCTTTAAAGATTACAAACAAGATCCAACTCAAAGAATCTGCTTTCATTCTCTGACAATTATGTTTATATTTTTCTTCTAAGATGGTGCCCTTGTCTGAAAATTCTTGCTGCTCTGGAATTTCCTTCCCTTTCAGAACTGAAGTCTTCTCTATGTAATTTAGCTTTCCTGAATTCTCTTCCTTTATAAAAAGAGAACTTGGTTCATTGCTTCTGGATATGTTCTTTATTCTTACTTCTTCAAATATGCAATATTACATTCAAAGAGATTGTGTCCAAAAAATAACTCTAGATAGCTTTAGATACCTCATTATCTTTTTTTTTTTATAGCAAAAAAGTACTTCTGTGTTGTTAATTCCTCAGGTTTGGTATGACTCCTGTTTTCTTTCCATAACTTTTTCATAAACACATGTATTACTTAAAGACCTCACTTTAAAATTTTAATGTCTTAATCTAACTGCAGAGGGTTACCTAATGATGATAATACCACTCCCAGGGATTATTTTATAACTCTTGAAGCTGTAGCTTTTTGTTAAACTTTAGACAGTGTTAGCAACTTTCTTGAAGTATCTGCAGAAATCTTCCATGATCACAGAGACCTTTATATTGTTTTCATGATGCAAAAATAGTGCTAGGGACTTCACTTAATGACAGTCTGTCAGTGTAACACTTCAGTTATTTCTTAATATCATGGCATTATTCAGGTAGGAATAAAGCGTGAGCAACTGAAAGCACAAGGTCTCTACCTATTTATCCTGTTCCGTTCTTGTAATTTGCTTGAAATTTGGTTTAGCTGCTACTTGAGTAGGCTTCCAAAGAAATAGAAAGATGAGGAAGGTTTGGAGACAGTGTGATTAGTCTTCCATCCGTATTGGTACTGAACGTGACATGATTGTGTTCCTGCAGTGTGTGGCTTTTTGCTCTGTTTTGTTCTGGTGTTTTGTTTTTTTCTTGAACTTGTGGTGGAGGGTTGAGATGGTGACTGAGATCACCTCTCACTTACTGCAGGAGTAACACACTGCTCTGACCAAATTCGAGTTGGAGAGTTGCTCTCAGTCCCCAGAAATTCCTTGCCAAATTTTCTTGCTCTACAATAATGCCTTCGGTTTAGAGCAGCCACTAATTAACTACTTTTTGAGTGGTTTATCCCCCCATTTGGACATGTAATAATGTAATTGCCATTCTGTTGCCCAGTCTTACACAACTTGGAATCTATTGTAATATCATTTGGGATCTTTGCATAAAAGATGCGACTAAATTAATTTATTATGTTTAATTTTTAACTTGGGGAAACTGCAGAAGAGAAGCTGTAGCAGTTGTGGCACTGGTGCTTGAAAGCACAGCTGAAATCTTTACAAAAGGGAAGGGAAACAGAACAGTTATGGGTAGAACAATTTATGAAGCTCACTCAGGCATGACTCCTGTTTACCAAGCAAAATCTATGAAATTACCTTCTAAATTTGGAAATTTTTTAATATGTAAAACGTAGGGCTAATTAGCTTATTAAATATTAGGCTGAGGAGAATTCAAGAAAAATATTCTTGATTGCACTCAAAGTGCTTTGTATTTGAGATGAAACAACTTTGTGAAAGGAAAGCAAGGAGAGATAATTAAAGGTATGTAATAATATATGCATTTTTAATATAATCAATGGTAATGAGGCCAAAAGGAAGAGATAAGGTTATGTGTATTGCTGTGATCTACAGTACTGTAGATTAAAAGAAAGCCCTAGTAATGTAGCCTGTGTGCCAAGGCAACTCCCTGAGAACTATCTAGAAGGTAATAGCAGCCATTCCATGCCAAATAAAAGGAGTCGTTAGCTCAACATGTTGTCTGACAGTACCCATTAAGGAACATAATGATGATTCTCTGATCTATTCTCCAGCCTTCTAGCATTTTAGTAGTCAGAAACTTCTTTTAAGGTGCAGGCAGAATTTTTGCGGTTTGGTGGCTCCATAGGTTTTCGAAATCTTGTAAACTTTTGCTATCTACAGCTTCTAGTGGTGAGAAAGTTTAACCATGTAGCAGATATCTTCTTTTGTTTGTTCCACGCACACTATTGGATCATTTTATTCAATATCATCTGGTTATTTGTTTTTTTTTGGTTTTGCCTATGATTTTTAGATATTGTGGAGCTTCACCTGAGAGCTGCTCCAGGCATTGGATTTGCCACATTCTCCTGTATAGTGTTTGTGTGTATGCTTGTAGTAAATATGCACATATGTATGCGTGTGGGTAGAGGAGATAAGAATAAAAATGCATATATATGTATTTTCTGGTATTCCAAGTATCAAAAATTATTGGCAAGTAGTATTTGAGATACGAGTATACCATGGATTTGTACAGTGATAGTGTTTTCTCTGGTTCTCTGTGCTTTTGCAGCAGGTTCTTAATATTCAGGGTTTTCCTGTTTGCAGTGTAATCCTGTCCCAGTAGGACAGACAGCAGCTCTGCACATGGGACAGATGCTGAGAAGTTGCTTTTTGTTATGCTCAGATCTGGGAACTGTGAGAATCACAGCGAGATGAAGCCATAAATTTCACAGGAGAAAGCTGTTTCCATGTTGCACTTGAGTGTACCATTGTTAATAAGGGTAAAAGATTTTGTCATTCAGGTGATTACTGTGCAAATGGAAAGTAAACTTTCTTAAGTGTTCTTCCCTGAGCATTAGGTTGTGGTGTCAAGTTGTGTTCTGTTTGTTTTGGCCTTGGGTTTCTTCCCATAGACTTGATTTGTAAACCTTGAGGAAAAGAATCTACTCCTCCTTTAGGCCTCTGCCTAAGCAGAGCGGAGATTTTTTTTTCCTACCTTACCAGCCTGAAAAGAAACCAGATCCAGTTACTGTGTGTACATAAAGAGCTGTTTTCAGTGCTATCATAAGCAAACTGCAGCTTTCTGAAGTCAGCGTGGAGACTGTGAAGACTGTGATCCATTTGCCATTCATGTGATGGAAGGACGTGTACATGTAGGAATGTTTGTTTTACATTAGATCTAAAGATGTTTGAGCATCATGATGACAGTAAATGGTCCTTGCTGATTATTTTAGCTCCCTAGTTGAAGGTGAACTTGTCCTAGAACTAGGCAGGTTCTTCAGTGTAGCTAACATATAGATCTTGCAAAGGGCTTGCTGGTCTCCCATTGTTTTCCTTGCGCTCTTTCTGACTTGAATTTTATTTGTAAGAAAGTTTCCCAGTGAGTTTCACAGATAACCACATACCTTTGTCTGCTTTGAGTATGATAGTGATTGACTTCCCCTTCCACTCCTTTTTAAACAGAATATTTCTTAGGATTCCTTGGTTATTTTTAAATGAAGAAAAACATACCCTTCAGAGTACTAGATACTTCACTTGATCTTTCTAGATCTTTTTGGTTTCTGTTGAGTCAGCATTTGGTTGCCATACTGCATCTAGGAATGTGTTGACTGCAACCAAAATAAAATATTTATTCTTATAAAAGTATATTAGAGAACTTTGTGTACTTCTGATGGCTTCTATGCTTGAAGTTCTGATGATTATGCATGCAATAAATAACCCCTACTTAATCAGTAAGCCTCATTAATCTCATCAGATAAAGGTGACAAGATAAGCACTAGGTAGTAGAAGCTACTCATTTTCTAGTATTTTTTTTTAATTCTGTGGTTCTTGAGTTGATGGCATGGCACTTCTATGTTGAAGTTGTAGAACTGAAATCAGCTTTAGATTTACCCGGGGAAGTTATTCGATAAGCACTTTTATGTTTGAAATGCCTTACAACAACTAATATTCAAGATGCCTTTTATGTTTAAGTATAGCCTAGCAATAGAACTATTAGTTGTCTTGGTTCTGGGTGTGTGGTGGTTGGTTTTTTTTTTTTTTTTTTTTTTTTTTTTTTGTGTGAGTTTGGTTTGGATTTTTTTGCTTTTTTTTTGTGTAATGGATTCTGAGCGGAGAAATGAATCCTACAGTCATGAAGAACACGGTGTCAGTGGCGTGCTGCTGGCCAGTGGGGAAACCCTTTCAGAGGGAAAAGGTGCTTGCTGTGAGAGATGTTCCCTGGTTGCTGCTGAATCCAGTCCTGATCACCTGGGCCTCTTTCCCCAGTCTCCTGTCTTTTGCTTTGGAGGGGTTAAAGGTATTTGTGGAAGAAAGAAGGGAAGTGGATGTTTGGTGCACAAACTGAAAAAGGCTTATAGACACGGTGTATTTTTCTTTATTTGGAGCATATTATGTGGCTTTATTCACTGAAACAATTAGACTTCTATGAAAACACAGGCTGAAGTGATACCATGCTAGGTGAAATGTAATAGAAATCTCAGATCAAGTTGCTAGTACTTCCTTTTCTGGCTGGCTTTCAACTGTGCCTGTGAGCGCAAAGGAATGGCATGTATTTATACATCTGTAAGTAAGGTCCCACACATTTTCCGCTGGAGAACATCCACTCGGACCTTTTATGGTCAGGAAGGGGTGTTTCCCTCGGTCTGTAGGCTACCCAAGGAACCACGCATTTCCAAGTATGCAGTTCAGAAACTTACAGATAATACTTTGTAAACTTCAATTTAAGTAAAGAAGCTTGGAGGATTAAAAGCAAAAAAAGTTTTTCCTCTTTTCAGTAGAGATGTACGCTAGGATAAACAAACAAGTTTTGAAGCTGATGTTCTTGCTAAGCTGAATTGCCTCATTCAGCTCTACTTCTAAAAATAACGCTTAGATCAAGCTCTCATGACTATGTTTCTTCTTTTCAAAATGCCTGTTTATCAGGAGAGATTCAGTTTATAATGGCTTAATAAGATACCCAGATCTGAACAAAGTTCTGGGTGTTGAGTGTCAGTTGATCATAATGGATCAACATACTCTAGCAACAATATTCTTAGAATAATTTATTTTGGTTTTTAAAAAAACACCACCAACAAACCCCAAAACCCCACCTAGGTAACCTGTGAAAATCTTTCAAAAATAGTAGGTATAGTAGTCTATTATTTCACTTATCAAAAATTTCTGATTCAATTTGACTGATCTCCAACCCCGTAAAATAGATGCAGAACACTGAAATGTCATTGCCATTTAGTAGTATTGTTGTACTGAGGAATACAGAAGGCAAAACCACAATGGTTTTACTTATGAGGTGATTTAGTTTTAGCATAACAAATCTGTTGTCTTTCTGTCATATGAACTGGTGATCTGTTTTAGGAAAACTGTAGTGAGCAGTACAAATGTATGTCCAGGTGGGGTTTAATTTTCCACTGACCTTATCACTGTTGATCATCAGAGTTTTGAAGACTGCAAATAATCTGAATGTGGACAATTTGAAACACTTGAAATACACTAGAGGTATAGCTTTTTTAGCTATTTAAAAGGTATTATATTTTATATTTAAAAATATTTTCAATGTGTATGCCATGATGTACACAATACTGGCTTTTATGCTAAAAGTTTTTAAATAGCTTTTCTTTAAACCAGTTGCTTACTATCTTCAGATTAAGCAGAAAAAAAAATAAAATTTACTGAAAAAGTAGAATGCCTACAGGAAGAGTAGTGACTACCTAATTACTAAGATGGATAGGTTTCAAAATTTTCACTTTGTTTCCCAAAAATGCATTGCACTGAAAGATGTGAGGTCATTGAAATGTTTTTCAATTTTTAGACTGTTTAATTAGATCAATATAAAATCACAGCAGGCTGAACATTATTTTAGCAGTATGTATCATAAATGACAAGAATATATTTTTAATTATAGTGCTTTTATGCATTTTACGTAGTCTGTTACGATCTGAGACAAGCTTAAAGTGTTAGGGAAGCTTGCTTTTTTTTTTCTAGTTGGAAAGGATAAGTTATATGGGATAGCCAATTCCCTTTCAGTTAGGCTGTCTTTTGTCATAAAATTCTGCAAAGGCAGAATTGGTGCATTCTTCCCTTTAGATCACAGAAGTCTAAGTTTGCAGTCAGTGAAGACATCCATAAAGGATTTGGCTTAAAATTTTGTGGGGGGATGTGTGTAAGTTCTCTGAATCAGACTGTACAAGCAGGAATTCAGACAAGCATTAAGATTACCTTGCAGATGATTTCCTAATATATGGAGCTTTATCTCCAAGGTCATGTTCTTGTATTAAACAGTTTTTATGTAATCTTCGAAAATATGTAGTAAAACAACTTTCAAGAGTTCTTATACAGGCCAAACTTGTAAGTATTGTGGGACTGTAGGATTTCTTCTTAATGAGGAATAAAGAATTGGCTGTAAAATTAACTTTTTGGGTCCGTAGAGGTTTACTGAACAGGGGAAAAAGCAGTCAGGAGGGTGGGGAAGTGATGATGTGACATACAAGAAAAGTGAGTTTGCCAGATCTATACTGTTGATGGTTTACTTTCAGGTGACCTTTCACCTGCCACTTGCCATATCTTGTTTATGAAGGAGCTGGTAACTCATAATACTTGCCTGACTTATATGCGTGGAATTCAGGGAAGTTTTATGAATGAGGAAAGTTATGTGATCATCTCTTGCCTTAAGATGAGACAATAAAGTAATTCCTGTCCCAAAGAAGTGAAAACCAGTGGCATAATAAACTTTCTAGGGCACTTTCTCAACTTCACTCTTCATTACTTTGTGTAGGCCTTGAAACGCTAGTGCCACTAGTTAATTAGTGGCATAATCCTCAACTTTGTTCAACCAGAGGCAAGCAAAACTATTACTTCAGTGAAGCAAGAGGCCAAATTTTGTTTTAATCTGTTCACAAGGGGATCAAGTATATTCTTAGAAGTCAATTGTTGTCACGTAATGCATTTAATTATTTCTTGATTCACAGGGCATGCTATGTGCAATTATCTGGAGTTACAAATCTACAAATTCTAGAGTTAAAGCTGCCTTTTTATTGATGTTAGATAAAAATAAGTCTTCTGTAAAATCTCACTCTGCAAACCAGGACACCATTTTTTTTTTTTTTTTTTTTTCCTTTTTCCTCCAGTTTTTTTTCCTGCCTCTTTCTATCAGGTTATTTAGCTTTTGTACTGGTTTTCTGGGTTTAGTCATTTGCAATTGTTATTGCTAGCCTATAATATGAATTTCTTTCCATGTGATTTTGTAGGTGATGTTGGTTAATGATATCATTGCTGAAGGCAGGAGGATGTCATGGGTAACTTCTCAAAGTTCTTACTGATATCTCTTTCCTGTGACTGCATATTAAACTTTCTCCTCAGCCATACACAGTATCATGGAGCTAATTAATGTTTTAGGTGAAAATCATGTCTGTGACTTACTAGCCAGGAGGTGATTGCCTTGTGTATAGTGAGTGCTTTGATCCCGACCAGGAAGCTCTTCAGAGGAACTCTGCTGATAACCTCAGCTGCTACTTGGGTCCATTGCTACATCAGTGTCAAAGAATCAAGTGTCTTGTAGGTTCAGGTCTATTTCTCTTGACTCAGTGAGTAGTGATGTTTAAAGGTTTGTTACAGTAAGATGTTTTGAAACAAATGTGCATTATATTGGAATAATCAAATACATCACAACTTGAGGTTACAAAATAGTAATTTGAACTTGACTATGTGTGCAAAGAATCAGGCTGTTTATTAAAGTGGAGAACCCTGTTGGTATTACATCTTAAATGTGTTTTTAATGGTCTGTCTGCATGTAATGCCAGCTGTTGCTCTGAACCACACAAAAGTGTGTTTGGTCACTTAAAGGTCACCTCTTGCTTTGAATGATAATGAAGCAAGTGGCATCCTCTATTGCTTTGAAGCTGAAAATGTGGTATATAGAGAATAAAGAAACAAAACTCTGCAGTTGTGGAATCATCACTGAAAAGCTCCAAAGACAAAACCTTCCTCTGATGCAAAGCCTTGTTAAAAATGCTGTTGGCTCTTTCCAACCCAAGCTGATAGGAAGGCTGTATTTGTAAGCCTGGGATGTCTGTGGGAGCTGTGGTTGTGATGGCACCAGGGGGTTAAAGTTCAGTCTTTATTTTGAGATCTCCTCACCTTTAGGCAAGAGGTCACTAGTTTTTAAGTTCCACGATTGTTTTTTTACTTGAAATTAGGAGAGGAATAATTCTTAATTGTCAGAGCCCAGAAATAGTTTTTATCATCAAAAAAGCTTAGTGCAATTTTTGTGATGGCCATATATGCAAATTTATTGTTCTTTCCAACAGCAATGTGATCTGCTTTTTAGTACAGCTTCAGGATAGTCTTAACAGCCTTTTTATTGTCATTGTGGTTAGTTACCAGAAGTCTTGCATTTGTGTAAGGAGAAGGTAATCCAAACCCTTCCATAATAACAGGAAATATTTGCCATTTCACCTCCAGTACAAAGGAATTCATGTTTGCTGAAAAGCTGGGTCCTCCTAAAGGTCAGAACTATGGAGATGGTGCATCCTTTGCTTTCACAACTCCTTTCAGTTTTGTCTGTTCAGAGTCAACCTCTCTTGCACTCCCAGAAGATAGTGATTGGTTTTGGATTTGTGGTGTGAGTAGGCCTTTTTGTTTTTTAAACTGATGAGGCAGAGAATGTGACATTAAGTTTGGGTATGAGTAAGTTAGGCTCAACTGAAGCAGATTTTATTGCCACTTTTATATTTGTAATAGTATCCTCAGTTGCTGCTCAAGTTCAGGGCTAAGGTTATTAATTTATTAAAATCATATTTAAACAGGAGAATATTTTTGAAGTGACATAATTCAAAGTTGAAGTAATTGATGGAGCGTTTTCTTCTCCTTTGTTAAAGTGCATGCAGAGCACAGAAAGGTGAGTTTTTGTTGTGCTGAAGGCACTTGACCTTGGTTTAGAAGGCTACTTCAGTCTCTAGATTTCTGAGAGTTTTCCTCCTCTGATTCTGTGCTAGGTATTGTAATTTTTGAATATCACCTTTGTCATCTTAAAATGCCCGTCTCATGTTTGTCTGCTGATATATAATCTAACCCTGGAAAGAGCTAATATCTCTTGATACTCTTCCTATTAATAGTTGTTGACTGCCTAAAAAGCTTGTCTCTTGTGTATATGCAGAAGTACTCTGCTCCTGGCAAGCTGAGGTGATGCAGCATGGTATACGTACTGATTTGAACTGATGGGGCTGTGGGGGGTCTTGGTGGTGTTATTTAAATCCCATTTTTCTTTAGAGAAGCCTAATACAGATTTTCAGATTTGCTTAGAAACCATGAACAATATTTTGGTATGGCAGCACAGTTTTTTGTAACTGTTGCTTTATATTTTTGTACTGTGAAATTCTGATTTTTGTATGGTTCCGTTAAAAAGAATAAGTAATAAGTCTCTTTTAAAAAAACAAAACAAAACCCAACGACAACAAAACCCCCACAAACAAACAAAAAAGCCCAACCCACCACCACCAAAACCAAAAAAACCCAACTCCTCAAAACCCAAAACACACTCACTTGTCTGCCATTATTTTGGGTAAAATGAAAAAATACATGTTTCTACTATATTTCTCTAAGTGAATGCTAATCTTTTGAAAGAACAGTCTGTACTGAGGAAAGAAAAAGTACAGATCTCTGGCGTATGGCTTTAAGGTCTTGGTTTTCAAGGACCTTATGAAAATATACAGTAGGTTTTGTTGTATTTAAAAATTTAGATTTTGTTTATTCTCATTTCAGTATGAGTAGCTAGTAAGTATTGCTGCAGTTGACAATATGGAGGTTTGATCATGTTATTCTGTTTGAGAAATACAAGCATAAGAAATTAGCTGTACTCTAGTCAGAGGTGGTCAATCTAGCTTCTTGAATTCCTCATTTCACCATTATTTCTCTTACCTGCAGCCCCCTTGTTATTCTCTTGGTTGAATTAACCCTACAGTGATCTGTAACCTGAGGCCCATTGATTGGGAGATTTCCAGAAATCTGTTTTACAGCTGATCCTTTCGGCTAAAGTACAGAACACAGAATTTTGCCTGTGCAACAGGTAATAAATATAAACACTACTTTGCACTATAGGTTTTTTACTATCTTCAGAGATCCAGTATTTGTCTCAAGAATTAATCAAGTTTGCAAGAGAATTTGGTGCAGCTTTGATTTCTAGAAACACACAAGCAAAAGGAATCTATGAAGTGCAGTAATAATACTTATAACAGTTTGGCTGCTACTATGAGAGTATGAAATATTAATTCCATACTTAAAATTAGTATGCATATGATACCTGTTTAAAACGTATTACAAATTTGAGTGTAAAATGCTGAAGTCATCCTCTTGTTTAGACATGTAGTGGAGATAAAGCAGCAAATGTAGTAGTCTTCTTTTTCTGTTGTATGAACATATTGCAATACAACATGTGAGTCTTGTAGACTCACAAATGTAAATGTGGATAAACAGTGCTGTACCTTATCAAACTCAATCTGTATACCAGCTGGAGAGCAGACCTATGCAAAGGATGTTCTGGAAACTACAATTTCATGGCTTTTCTGGTGTTTTATTTTAATTCTGAAAAATAGTCTTTTTGGTCTTAATTAAGTGGAAAAGGAAGTAAGCTAGTAGTGAGTTCTGTTTGGAACTTCTGGGATTTTGATTTTGTTGTCAATATGTGGAGTTAGAAATACACTCGGTTTGGCTGAACCCAGGTTTGGGGTTGAATGTCATAATGTTATCCTGATTTAAAGCTGAAATTAGTTGCCAGAAATTTTGAAAGCTCTGTGTGTGTGTGTGAGTGTGTGTGTATATATATAAAAATAAGGAAGTTGCAACTTCTGGTCAAGGTGATGTCTATCTCCAATTTCCAGTTGCTGCTTTCAAGTTGTCCAGTTTGCCTTGATGTAAATATCACTAACTTCCAGGATACTTCTATATGTTGGGTTTTTTTTCTCCTTTTTTTCCACA
Source organism: Merops nubicus (assembly GCF_000691845.1). Taxonomy (NCBI): domain Eukaryota; kingdom Metazoa; phylum Chordata; class Aves; order Coraciiformes; family Meropidae; genus Merops; species Merops nubicus. The sequence goes on along the minus strand of NW_008587139.1, from coordinate 3,246 downwards.
TGTAGTCCGTACCAATATTGTTGTCTTGTTTGATCTATTTTTTTAAGTAGAGAAATGCAGTGTTAATATAATGGTCATACTGAGAACTGGAACATGGATAAACATGTACATCTTCAGTGACCACAAAACTCTAATTGCATGAAAAGTCTATGAGAAATTGGGTTTTTGTGTAAGGAGCTTTTTGAAGGCAATTATAGCCAAGTTCTCATGGAAGCCATCTCTTACATAAACTCATTGTATCATGCCATAAAAGGAAAGTTTTTTTGGTTTAAATTGAGTTGTTAAATTGTCACTGCTCACTGCAGGGTGCTTGGACTAGAATGACCTTTAAAGGTCCCTTCCAAACCAAAACATTGTATGATTCTAAATCGGAGAGATAACAAGAGAGATGTAAAATTGAAAAGCCTTTTGGTTTATCATCAAAGACATGCTGTCAGCACTAAAGTATTGCGTTGACATGAGAGAAGAGTGAATGTTGTCCCCTGCATGTGAAACACTGTTCCGTTCAACCTTTGTTCTCCTCCATAATAAAGCAGAAATGAGACCCTGTTGGGCATGCATATTTAGGCAGAACCAGCCTCTGATCTTCTGTGTACAGCTTCACACAAACAGTGGGTTTGTTCACACCCAATAGAGTTGATCCCAATGAAATGTCTGGCTAAGAGCTTGTAGGATCAGCCTTGGCATTTAATTGCTGCACTGATAAATTTTGATTGTGTTCTGGATCTGTGTATCTAGAACGTATCTCGTGTGCTGTAGTCTGTAACATCTCGTCTACCCTGCAAGTTTAGGCAGTAAGTAAGGAACAGTTCAGAATGTTTGCAGATCTTAAAAGGTCCAATGTTATGTATGAGATTAATTTCTTTTTCTCTGCAGGAGGGTGAATGCCTGAACTATTATGTTTAGTGCTAGTCGTTGATGTTATTACGTTTTCTAAGTTGGTAGGCTCTAAAGTATGACTGGAGTACTGAAATTCTCTCTTCTGTTGGTGGGAAACAATTGAATAATTAGAGTTAATTACAGATTGGATTATGGTTTTGTATCTACAGAATTAATCGTAGACTCTTGTAGTCTATCCTGTTTCCCCCTCCATCATTCCCATCTTTCTTTTACTGTATTGTTTTAGTGCTCGTTTTAGTAATAAAAGCTAAGCTCACACAGGTGATCCTGTCAGACTATAAATGTTGTTGCTCAAGCAATATGAGGAGACTGCCTGAATAATGCTGGTTTTTACATTTAGGGCTGATCTTGCTTAGAAACTCTCAGATAGGATGTAAGCAAGAGGGCAATAAATTATATGTAACTTGTAAAACATTCTGGGATACACATGGGATACAAGATCAGCTGGCAGCAGAAATTTTCCCATGAGGGGTATGTTTCTAAGGTATCTGGCAAATTGCTTCATCAATCTTTGCTGTTTACCCTTTAATAATGCTGAAAGTTTACTTTACATATAATTTCTTGGGGTAAAGCTTGCTGAGCAGTCCCCAGGATCATGTAGCCGGTGGCTGATGGAGCTCCATTTCCAGCCCTAACAGCTTTCCTGGCTTAAAAGTAAAATTTGAAACTTGTGGAGATATAAATTTTCTGTCCCACACACTCATTTTAAACTGTTGTTTTAATTAATAACATACTTAACTTACAATGTGCATGTTCTGTGGCCCATGAGCTTGTGTTAAAGATCTATTTTTGTGTTCCTAAATTTTTACTGTCAGTGAATTTATATTTTTAAGAACTGACTTATTGTGGAAGAAGCAGTTGGATATGTTCTGAAAACAGTTCTTCATAAATGCTGAAAATAATGGAAAATTAAGGAACGGCGCCAATGGCGTCATCTTGTAATGCAGAATAGCTTGGATGAATGAAAAATCAAGGATAGTGGTCTGCAGATACTGAAAGTCCATGAAACTGGTTGCATCAGCAGACCTTACTACTTTGCTTTTACACAGTGTCTTGTTTTGATTATTGGTACATCAAGAGGCACTGTTGCAGTTGCCTGACTGATAGCTCGGGAGATACAGCTTAGTTTTGAAGCTGACACCAGCAGAAAATAAAGCAACAGACATTTTGAAGCGTAACTGTCCTGAGAAAAATGAAAATCCACTTTTAGCATGTTCTTAGGAAGCAGTATTTTGGTTTTGGACAAAGAGGTAATAAGGCAAGGCCTTGATATTTTTTCTTTGAAAATGGTGTATCCATATATGTGTATGTATATATAAAAAGATAAATAAAAGCATACACATGTATATTAAATATTTTTATTGAAAGTGCTGTAACAGTGAAGCTTGGTGTTTAGCTGATGGCTTTGAAGGAAAACCCTTGAACATGGCTAGAACCAAGCAAAGTTTTCAGAAACAAATGTAATGAAGTCACAGGTGTTATGTAATGTGCTACAAAATTTGGGACATATAAACCAAAATTTATGCACGTGGTTGAATCTTTAGCCATATAAACATGTAAACACACACAAAACTAGTATAGCTTTTGAAGTTAAACATTGTAAACCATTCCATTCCTGATTGGTTACAAAATATTTCTCTATCCCTGTAAAAGCAGGAATTTACTGGAAGAACATGGACAAATCCTTAGCACTGGAAATCTGAGTAGTGTCCATGTAATATCGTGCATGCTATTTAAATAATCTATGAATTAGTCACACATTCATCAGCTTCATGTTGCTCTGTTCAAAACTTCACACTGGACTGCAAACATTGAATCCCATAAATGGTTTCCCCCAAAGTTAATATGAGAAGCCTTACTGCTTTTTTTTTTTTTTTTTTGGGACAAAAGGAAAACAAATACCCCAGCAAAACAGCAAAAGGTTTGTTAAGAATATTTTGAACTAGTTTTAAGTTTTTATCTGTCTGTAGTAATCTCAGCTTTCAGTTAAGTGCTGTTGTCGCATTATGTACTCCATTACTTGGGATTTAGATCCGATACTGATTTGATGTGGAAAATG
>NW_008587139.1:0-256 GCF_000691845.1 Merops nubicus | reverse complement strand
AACTCTTTCCCAGGAAAGAAAAGGGTAGGTGTTTTTTTTCTGTCTGCTGCTCTGCTTGTTTAAGATTTCTCTGGCCACAGAGCAATAGTTTCACCGTTTACATGGCCAAATCCTGTAGCTCTGTGACTGTGTCTGTTCTGGCACAATTAGTCTCATGAGCCATGGCAAGCAACAAGGACTTGCAGGTCTGTGCCATGTATTCATAAAGCCACTTCTGTCGCCAATGGCTGCAAAGATCATAGAATCCTTTAGGTTG
>NW_008587138.1:4015-4357 GCF_000691845.1 Merops nubicus | reverse complement strand
GACGACTTCGGAGGTGACCCGGTGCCGGGAGGTTTGCTGCTGAGAGGCCACCTCCACCCAGTACAGCACTCTTCTTTCCAGAGAGAAGTCGTGCTGCGGGAGAGGGGGAAGAAGCTGGTGAGGGCACACGAAACCAGAGCCTGCAGCACAGAGCACACCACCAGCTTCGGGAGGGCACCTGAGAGGCACCACCCTTCCCATATCACCTCCTATCTCCCTCAGCATCAGGGCTGGCTGGAGGCATGGGGCTGTAGGATTGAGCAGTGATGTGATCAACCCCTGATGTGATTTTCCTCCTGGACTCAGCACTGGTGAGGCCACACCTCAAATCATGATTTACGT
>NW_008587138.1:0-3692 GCF_000691845.1 Merops nubicus | reverse complement strand
ACAAGTGTTGTGCAAGGCTGTGCTAGGCTGCCCACAGCAGTGGTGGAGTCCCCATCCCTGGAGGGGTTTTGAAGCTGTGGAGATGTGGTGCTGAGGGATCTGGTTAAGTGGTGACCTGGCAGTGCTGGGTTAATGGTTGGACATGAAGATCTGAAAGATCCTTTCCAACCTAAACAATTCTATGATTCTATGAGCCCTACAGGGAATCCCCAAATTTACACTTGAAAAAACCCTGGCTATGAAATTATTACTATTTATTTCGAGTTGCATCTCCAATTCTTTTGAGAGATGTTTTCTGCTCAGAGCTGGTTTTGTTCAGTTTGGCAGTTGTGGAAGGGGACAGCACCCTTTAGGGACACCTGGCAGAGCCCCCTCAGGCACGAGGTCGTGGGAGGCACCAAGGGAGGAGTTGGGCGGGGGCGGGCCCCGCCGCGGGATTCTCCGGTGGCGCCGGGGGCTCAGCCAGTCCCAGAGCAGAGTCGTCATTTCCACGTAGTCTGCCTTAAAATATAAGCATGTTTGAGACTGAAATCCGAGGGTTTTCCTGGAACAAACAAGCTCTGCCCGTCCCAGAGCTCTCCAAACAAGGTCTCCTCGGGACGGGCAGGCAGGGACATTCAGAGCCCAGGAATGCTGTTTTTCCTGCTCCCTGCCACTTGTCAGCCGTGGACCCAAACCAGCCTCCCTGTAGAAAACACCACCACGTGCCTCAAGGAGGATGAGCCTGGACCACCAGCACGATGGCTCGGCCTCAGCAGGGAGCACCAGCATGCCCCCAGTCAAGGAGAAAACAAGGGCTGGGTGCTTCCTGGGTAAGGACAGGTTGGTGGACCACCTTAGTTGGTCCATGGGGATACAGCCCATCCATCATCTGCCTTTACAGGAGTGGCAAAAAATGTGTGCATTAAAATATCCTTTGGAGAAATGTCTTAAAATGTTACTTAAAAATGAACAAGCCGGCGACTCTTCATGTTAAACACATCCTGTGGATTTGGGATGTGTCATTTTTGAGGGGAGGGATGAGCAAGGCTGAGCTAGCAGAAAGCTGGACGGGGGTTTACTGCTCGTTCATCCATCACCAAGAGCCAGCAGAGGCTGTTTAGGATCTCCCAGATGGCCCTGCCCCCGTGAAGTGCACTGACCCCACCTATGGGTGAGATTACTTAAGCCTAAACATGTAAAATGCTCCTGAAATTGTCAACTGGAGCTGTGCAAGCACTACCCACAAACCTGGAGAGGGAACAGAGAAACCCCTGGGAACAGGGAGAGGCTTCCTACCCCCTTCCAGAACACAGAAAGCTCCCTCAAACTGCTGTGCTGGCATTTAAAACTGGTGACAAAGCTGTTCTAGCAATAGGTGTAGATTCAAAAGCACTTTAGGACTGAGCAAAGTGGAAGATCACAAGGTGCCACAGGATATTTTCTACCTACCTACCTACCTACCTACCTACCTACCTACCTATGTTGCCAGGACAGGTAGCATTGCCTGCTTACACCTCTGTGACATTTATTAATAAATATTTAATAAATATTATTAATAAATGAGATGGTGATGATTCCAGAGTAGAAAACAATCCCAGAGCAGAGCCTGATGTTTGCTCTCCTATCCCAGAATGTCCCAACCTTCCTGCTTGGATGGGCTTAAAAAAAACAACCCAAATCAACCTCTTCCTCACTCCTACTCACCACAAATCTTCTGGACTCACCATGGTGCTCATGAGGATGTCGGTGCAGTCGGGGAGCTCGATGGCTGAAGCTGTGATTAAAGTGTTCTCTCCTCCCAAATCCCCATCGAGGAGACTGGATGTCCTGAAGGGAACTTCATCCAGGTAGCTCATCGCCGCCCCCTGATTTCTCACTGCTGGATGAAGGGATGAAACACAACTGTAAAAGGCAGCACTGGCACCTTTGAGGTTGGGTGGAAGGAGAGAAAGATGAGCTATTTTACACTGGTAAAAGCACTGCAGCCCTCAGAGGTGCTGCCAGTCTGGTAAAAACTGCTGTGGGCAATGCCCAGATTGGCAAAATCTTGACTGATACCAGGAAGATTTGTCTGAACTAACCTTTGCTATTCTGAGCTTGAGCCAGCAGGACCTGACCAAGCTTACAGCTTCATTTGGCAGAGATCCTGAGTGTTTTTCTCCTCTGTTTCCACCTCCATGTGTGCCCCACTGCTCCCCATCCCTCCTCCTGGCTCCCCTCTGCTGCCCATCACACGCTCCCTTTCCCAAGCTGGGGATGGGCTGAGCACTTTTTCCAGTTACAGAGACAGAAAGCACAGCCAAGGAGGACACCTTGCAGGTCTCCACTCTGTGTGTGACCCAAGAGTGCCCATGGTCGAGGAGCTCACGAATGTGGCCACGTGCTGCTAAGCCATCAGACAGAGCTGGGGCGAGGGCATCTCCTCCAGAGCCTCAGCAGCTTCCCGAGAGCCAGACAAGGAGCCTGCTGTACCAGACAAGCTTTGGCGTCAGAGGGATGTTGAATGAGCCATTTTAAAGCCAGATTAGCTTCTAAGAACTGTGTATCCACAGAATCCCAGCATGGTGGGGTTGGAAGGGACCTCTGGGGATCATCTCGTCCAACCCCCCTGCTCCAGCAGGTCACCCACAGCAGGGTGCCCAAGGTCACAGCCAGACTGGTTTGGAATCTCTCCAGAAAAGGAGACTCCACAGCCTCTCTGGGCAGCCTGAGCCAGCCTCAGGCACCCTCACAGAGAATTTTTTCCTCCTGTTTGGATGGAACTTCCTGGCTTCCAGTTGGTGCCCGTTGCCCCTTGTCCTGTCACTGGGCACAACTGACAAGCTTGGCCCCATTCTCTTGACCTCAACCATTTATATTGATGAGCATTGATCAGATCCCCTCTGAGTCTTCTCTTCTCCAGGCTGAGCAGCCCCAGGGCTCTCAGCCTTTCCTGGGCACAGAGATGCTCCAGTCCCATCAGCATCTTCAGAGCCTCCACTGGGCTTTCTCCAGTAGTTCCCTCTCTGGAACTGGGTAGCCCAGAACTGGCCACAACACTCTAGATGTGGCCTCCCTAGGGCAGGGTAGAGGGGGAGAGTGATGATGTTTTTTAGATCAGGAACAGCAAGGGAAAAATGAATTTCTGATGAACTGGGAATGGTGGCATGGAAAATATTACTGCAGTAACAGAGCCAATCAGCTCTGTAAAAATGTCTCAATTGAGTAAAAAAGCCATTACTGGCTGCATGAAGCCTCGAGTCATCAGCCTTCCAGCACACAAAATAATTTCCTTTATATATTGTCAGCTGGCAAGAGCTGCTGGTCAGTCTTCCAGCGAGTTCTGCTACCTGCAGCCTGTTTATCCCAAAGTCCTCAGCAGTCATCCTGAAAAGAAACTTGGTGGGGACATGCCCAAATGCTTTTACCACTTCTTTTTTCCCCTTTAAAAAGAAGTGGCTTAAAGAGGATAAAGACTACACGAAAAGAATATAAGCAGCTGAATGCACAGACAGGAGCCAAAGCTGCCTGTGTGACGAAAACTAAGGGTCTACAATGAGAAATGGCATTCGAGGTTGTTCTGATGCTAGCAAAGGAGTAACAAGCTGCTTCCAGCCCACGCAGAGCCCGCAGTCGCTCGCTTCATCTCAGCTGCTCTGCCCAGAAGGCCACGTTGTGGCTGGGGCTCAGGGAGCAGCCCGGGAGAGCCGTGGCCGCAGAGCCCCCGGCCG
>NW_008587137.1:0-7633 GCF_000691845.1 Merops nubicus | reverse complement strand
CCCCCATGCTGCTCCACTGTTGTCATGCTGCCCTGCTACCTCATGTGCTGCCCCACTGTCTCCCCATGCTGCCCCCATGCTGCCCCACTGCGCCTGTGCACTACCACCCCACTACCTACCCCACTACCTGTGCACTGCCCCACCACCCCTCTGGGCTGCCCCTGGGCTGCCCCGCCACCTCCTCCCAGCTGCCCCACTGTCCTGTGTGCTGCCTTGTGCTGCCCTGTTCCCTGAAGGCTGCCCCACTGCTCATCATACTGCCCCACTCCCCTCCTTGCTGCCCTGCTCCCCCCGGGATGCCCCACACTGCAGGCTGAGCCTCACCGGCAGACCCCTCCCAGCCCTCAGCACCCTGCTCCCACACTCCGGCTGCCTCATCACCTCCCTCTCCTCCACCACTGCTGCTCTTGGTGCCACCCCTGGCACCCTGGTCCCCACCCAGAGGGCCCATCAGCTGAACAAGGAGGGTCCCATGGGGTGTCCTGTGCCCCTCCCTGGAGCAGGCCCCCTCCAAAGTGCCCATTTCACTGCAGCGCAGAGGTGCTGGAGATGAGGTCCATACCCAAGGCCAGGTCCACAGCCCACCCTTGCCCTGAGCCAGCTCCGCTCCAGCTACAGCTTGAATACCCCAGTCCCCAGGGCTGCTGCTGGGTTTTCACCACCCCACCCACCCCGGGACCCACTGCGGGGCTTGGAGCTGGTTTTGGTGTGGGCAGTCACTGAGCGGTTGTAGTGGGCCATGGAGTATCTGTGGAGAGCATCCCCGTTTTCCTCCCCTTGGGGGTCTGGGCCCCCAGGAGGAGCAGCAAGCTTTCCTCTGTCCCAAATCTGCCTCACTCCAGCCCCTGCGCCCGCCCCACCCACTTGCATGGCTTGTGTGCTGCAGGAGCAGATCTCTCAGGAGTGAATGCCAGGACCTCTCTGCTTCTTACAGGGACAGCCCGCCCATTGTGATCCCTGATGGTGATCACCTCCTCCAGAGATCTGAGCAGGCCCATCCCGGCCACCCTTTGCTCCGGCCATGGGGCAGAACCACCCTCCTTTGCTGCCGGGTGGGCTCGATGGTCCTGGACACGTGTGGGGAGGGGGATGCTGGGATCCCACCTCTGCCCAGCGCAGTCTCCGTGTATGAAGCTGCTCCCCCTCGCTCCCTGTTGTCCCGTGCAACGTGCTGGGGAGAAGACATGCTTCAGCAGGCAGCTGACAGTTCACCCTTTGACACGGAGCTCGTTTAACTCTGTCCCCCTCCCCGTTTATTTATGGGCCTTCATCAACGGCACGTCTTCACCCTGATGGACGGCATTTGCACATGTCCTTCTTATCCAGAACATGGGGCTTTGCAGCCACTTCTCTATTTACTGTAATTTTTAGCTCAGACACAACCAGAACTCCCACCCTGTCTGGGCGTCTCAGTGCAAAAAACAAGACTAAACTATTTTGGGATGTTTTTCCCTTTTCCTCATACTTGGGTGCTTTCCCATGTGGCTAAGTCTTCGGAGCCTTGGGGAGGGTGAACCTGTTTCAAACACCCCCCCAAGAGCTGCCTCTGGACCTCTCTGCACACTTTAACCCTCCTCTGACCACGAGCACCTCCCACACGAGGCAGCTTCAAGCTCTGCTTGGTTTTCTGAGCTAGAAAACGTATCCAGTGTCAGGGGATGAGCTAAGAGCGGAGTGGATGGAACAACCCTCCCAGGCTCCATCCGCACCATCCTCCTTGTCACCTTCTCTGGTCACACCTCCCCACGGTACGCAGAAAACCACTGCCCCGAGGAGGGCTGAGGATGTGGGTTTGGTCCAGTTTGTCTGGCACATGTCAAAAAGAAGCTGGAAAATACCCCTTCAGCTCCATCGCTTCTTATTTTTCAGTTTTACCCCTTATTGTGTGGCACTTGCTGGGGAGAGGCCGAGGTGGAGCCGAAGCGCAGCGTGAACCTGCCCCCCTCCCACCTCTGTCATGGCCAACGGTCTCTTCATTGAAGTTTACTTGAAGGTCTAATAAAATTTCCAAACTGGAAAAATCTTTATGCAGAGGGTTTGCTTTGTTTAAAGGAAGAGGACCATAAAGATAAAGCCTCGCCTGCCCGCTGCTCCCCTCCTGCTACCAGGGTGAGGGGCCGCGGCATGGCCCTTCCCACCCAGCCCCGTTGCTCACAGGGCAAGGGATTGTTTTCCTAACGAGAAGTTTGAAGATTAAAAGGGGAAAAAAAATCAGCCATTTGGAATCCTCTACTGACACTGCAAATACCCTCGTTAATAGATATGTCTCGTTTTGTTACCTCATTTTAATTAATCATTAAACAAAGACAGCTGCCAAATTTTGGCTCTGGCTCTGAGCCTACAACTGACTTGGAGCCCTTGAAAAATAGACTATTTATGGTGCCTGGGTTTAAAGCTTAAATTTCTTGTATAAACTTTACCCTTCCTAAGAATAGCGTGGGGAGTGCGTGGTGGGCTGCATCTGTGGTGCCCTGCGCCCCGGACCCGAGCCCTGCGTGGTCTGCAGGGTGCCTCGGCTGCCCCCAGCCCCAGCACCCACTCCAGGGTGTCCCTCAGACACCCTGCTGTCCATGCTGTCAATGCGTGGGCAGGTGCTGTCAGCATGGGAGGTGCCCAATTCCTGTGGCCAGGTGAGGGAGATAGCCTTTGGGCAGAGCATCCCGATGCAGGGGGAGATTCCTGCACCCTTTAGAGCTGGCCAGGTCTCCATGGGACCTTTGTACCCCACCCAAAAAAGGCAGAGTGTGGGGTGAAGGACATACCCCATCTGTTAGGCCATGACTGCTGCATCCATCCCTGCCACTGTCCCTGCAACACTGGGGTTCCTGTCTCTGCTTCATACCAGAGTCCTCGGATTTTGCATCGCAGTGGCCAGAGCTGCCAACGCTGCCCAGAGCAGGGCCCCAGGGCCCCAGGGCCCTCCCTTGGATGGCGGTTTGGGGCTCCACAGACACTGAAAGCTCATTTTGATTCCTTTATACTTTTTTTGTTCTCTCTTTTTTTCTTGATTAGAGTACCTTGGGGACTGGCTCCAGCCTATCATCCCTTCGGATCAGCAGGCTGGGGCTTGGTGCAGCTCGGCAGGAGGGCACGGCAGCACAGGAGGAGCAGCCCCAGCATGAACTTTTGGCTGGCTAAATCAACCAGATCCTCTGTGCCAGGTGGTACTTGGGGTGTGGTGTGTAGGTTGAAGCTAGAACTCCCTGACAGGAGGTTGGAGCCAGGTGGGGGTCGGTCTCTTTTCCCAAGGAACAGGCAATAGGACAAGAGGAAACAGCCTCAAGTTGTGTGAGGGGAGGTTGAAATTGGACCTGAGGAACAATTTCTTCCCCACAGCGGTGTGCCAGGGCTGTCCCAGGCTGCCCAGGGCAGTGGTGGAGTCCCCATCCCTGGAGGGGATTCCAAGCCGTGGCAATGTGGCGCTGAGGGACACGGGTCAGTGGGGACCTGGCAGCGCTGGGGGAATGGTTGGACTCGATGATCTGAAAGGTCTCTTCCAATCAAAACGATTCTGCGATTCCATGATTCCAAGCAGAAACTGTGGTCTTTGGGTAGTGTATGCCCTGGTGTGCTGCTCTGCTTCCTTGTGCTCCCAGCCTGACTGCCTACACACAACTCCACCTACGCACACATATACACACGACCCACAATTCAGTGGAAATCAATCCACCACCTCGAGTGGTGTTGCATAGGGAGCATCCCCCCGAGACTGCCCTCCTTGCACACAGAGCTGAAATAAATGCACGGGAACCCAGGGCTGCCTGCTTCGAGGCTGAGCCACACTGTGCCATGCTCGAAGCATCCTGGTGGTTATTTGACCACCTCCCACAAAGCATCTCAGCAGTTATCTGACCACCTCACACTAGCACTAGCAGCCTGGCTTTAGGTAGTCCTCCTGGTAGGCCCAGCAACTTGTCCATGGAGCCACACCGTAGCCCGTGAGCAACTTTGTGGGCTCTCAGTCACCACGAGCTCCCTGGCTGCTGGGCTGGGATGCGGGTGCGGGTGTGATGGTCACAAACTCACAGAATGGTAGAGGTTGGAAGGGACCTCTGATGATCACCTCTTCCAAGCCCCCTGCTCCAGCAGGTCACACACAGCAAGCTGCCGAGGATCATGTCCAGACAGGTTTGGCATCTTTCCAGAGAATGTGGCTCCACAACCTCTCTGGGCAGCCAAGAGGGGCACAGAATCAGGCTGGGTGCTGGGCAAAGGGCATTCAGCCCTTCCAGCACTTCAGGAGCAACTGAGGTGTAAGGGCTGTGAGGAAAAATCACCCTGTATGGTGGCTGGCCGCATCCCGGGGCCAGGCTGACATCCTGCACCACACAAGGGTGCCGTTCCCCACACAGCTGCCCCAGCGCTGAGCGTGGCTGGGGCTGAGCCCTGGGGACATAGACTCGTCCCAGCCAGACCTGCTGGCCTTGCTCCAGGCAGCATGGCTGTTCGGCAGCCGGCGCTGGGATCCCACCAGCTCTTGCCGACCTGCCCCGGTGAGGGAACAGAGCCAGGCTGCAGGATGAACTCCTCCAGCTGTGGCTGGGAACCCGCAGCTCATCTGTCACCCGCTTGCAGCTCTCTCACTCAGGTGACACCAAACACGTGTCACACGCCGCAGGCACGGGCTGAGAAACAACCTCCGTGCCTGAGGAGACCTGGCACGCAGCCGGCATGGTGCTGGGCGCTGGCGCTGGTGGGATCGGTGTGCAGTGTCAGACACCCCAGGTCACATCTCCAGCACCTGCCTGGAGCCGGGGTGCTGCCATACCTAAGCTCTGCACCCCACTCTCCCCAGCAAAGTCCCCAGACTCCCAAGCCTGAGCGTGCCTGGCGGCACTGCCATGCCACCCTCTCACTGCCACAACCCACAGAGGATTTCAGCCCCAAGGATGGGGCTGAGCCCTTCTGGTGTGGGGTGCTGTCAGCTTCCGGCACTGGTGGGATAAGCTCACCATGGGTGAAGCTGGTGCGAAGGAAGTTCACCCCCTGGCCCGTGTTTTTTTCTAGCTGCCTGCCAGTTGGCCAGTCCCACCTCACAGCTGGCATGCAGGTCTGCTCTGAAAGCCACCTGTGCAATGTATCCACCACCCTCCAGACCATCCTCCCCTCACTGTGGCCTAGCTGCTAGCACTGGACCATGGCTCTGGTGTCCCTTCAGAGTGGTCCTGCCACACCCAAACTCTTGGGTCAAAACTGTCCTGAAGACCTTCCAGCATGAAGACCTTCCAGTGAAAACTCAAATGTCCACCATTAGCAGTGACAGCATGGACAGCAGATGGCTTGGAAGAAAGCTCAGAGAAGGGCGAGTTGTTCCACTGTTAGTGTGGACTGTTAACTCTGAACTGCAATGATGACAGCCTAAATAACAATAGAGATAGTATACAGCCCATTAGTACAGAAATACTCACCTCTCCACCTCAGAAATGTCACTGCTTCCCATTGTGTCCCTGTCCTCAAAGCCTCCTGCTCCTAAAAGACACTCTCTGGACCGTAGCTCCACCTTGTCCAAATGTACTATGAACAGACCTCTACCGGACAGAGTACCTAGATATGATATTAAAGTAACTTCCACAGGGAGGACTGCACCCCAGGGATTACTGGGATTGGCCCTTTTGGGTCTCTGACTTAGGTCTCTCCTAGGCCAGGAGCTGCTTTGCCAAAAGGGCTCCGCTTACAAGCTGTCATGTGAGCAAACCTGGCACGAGCCGAGGATTTACAGAAGAGCTGGAGGTGGGCTGGGGACATCCCCAGGTGGTGCACCTGCCCAGCCAGCGACCTCTGCACAGCCCAAAGAGGTGTTTGTCCGTGTGAGGAGCAGGTCCACCCGTGGGTGAGTTCACAGCAAGAAGCAAGATGGATACAAACAAAAGTCTTTCCCTGCATAGGGGCACAGTGTCCCGCCCACCTGGGAAGGCTGCCCTTGGGCTGGGGGCTTGGCAGGAGCAGGGTTTCCTTCAAGGCAGCTACCTGCTGGTGTCCAAAAACCCTACGGGGATTTAGGTTGGTTTTTTTTTTTTTTTTGAAGTGTCAAAGTTTGGGGGATGGGGTGCGGGGAGACTGCCACCAGCACTGTCCCCAGCGTGCAGCACAGCAGTGGCACCTGTGGGGCACGGATTGGTGGGTGTTGCTCTGCTCTTTATCCATGAGGAGAAACACCAGGGAGAGGATGTGTAGGGCAGAGGCGGGAGGGTGTGGGGGCCATGGGCAGGGAGCCTTTGGGGAGAAGAGGCACAGCCTGAGCAGAAACTCTGCCTCTGGGGCTGCACCATCTTCAGAAAACACCGTTTAACCCAAATGCTGAGGACTGCACCTGGGAGACCCTTTCTCCACCTAGGTTCCCTGCCCACCAGCAAGACCCTGCAAACCCCCAGGCTTCAGCCAGGCACTGAGATTGAAAGGCAAGGAGCTGGCTGAAGGGACAGTGAAGTGTTCCAGGCTGTACTGGTGCAGCTCAGCAGAACAGCCCAGGCTAGCCTGAGCCCCAAGAAGGGGTTTTATGGGTGGGACAGTGATACCTCCAGGGCTTGGATGCATAGATGACATCAAAAGGCATTTGTTAGTGGTGCGCTCTTCACTCCCATGGATCAAGTCTGGAGAAATCAAGTCCTTTGGGATCTGCTGAGGCAGCAAATATGACAAAGATCATGTCCACCCTGAAGTAAGGCTCTGTCTTTGGGACTCAGGAGTGACAACAGGGTCTGTGAGCACCCCCCTCCCCTCCCCTCCCCATCCCTGTCCCGCTGCACCCCGTCTTCCCCCGTCCCTCCTTCCCCTTCCCCTTCCCCTTCCCCAGTGGTGCTCCCCTTGGGTACCCCTTGGTCACAGTCTGGTGCTCCTGTGAGCATGAGGGTCTGTAGGGTGAGGGCTGCTGTGGCTGCGTGGACACGTCTCACACCTCCTGGGGCAACACTGAATGTATCCTGAAAGACAGTAAAGAGGGACTGATCCTGGGGTGCTCAATGCATGGGACTTGCTTCACAAGACAGCTCTTGGTGCACAGTTCCTCTTCTCCACCATGACTGTCCTGGGTTTCACAGCCAGTGCCTGCTACACTGGCTTGGCTATTAGATTGTGAAGCAGAGACTCCTCTACTCGAGGTGACAGCAACTCTGGAAACTCCAGGCTGAACTCCATAAACCGCCCAGTGCTCTGTTACCTGGGGATTAGACCTCCTGGTGCCCGGGCCAGCCCAAGCACTGTGAGGTAGGACCTGCAGCAAGCCCCACCTCATCAAAACCCTGATAAGGAGACCTGATCTCTGCTCACCCAGACTGGGCTCCTGGGCAAACAGGGATGGCCAGAGGACTGGGATGTGAGACACTGAGTCTGGCAGGGGCTGGCATGTTGTAGATGTGGTGCTGAGGGACAGGGGTGTCAGTGGGGAAAGGTCCCTTCCAACCCAAACAATTCTATGGTTCCATGTAACTCCCACATCTCCTGGCCGGGATCCCTGCCCAGCTCCTCACTGCTGGGGCAGGACTTTCCCAGTTGCCATGCACTAGCAACAGGAGACAGTTAGGGAGGTGCACAGATGGGGGTCGGGAGGTGCCCCCAGCCTGGGGGCAGAGTTGGGCTCTCTGCACAGGGCGGCTCCTTCAGCAAGGAGAGAACCATGGAATGGTTTGGGTTGGAA
>NW_008587136.1:0-14005 GCF_000691845.1 Merops nubicus | reverse complement strand
GGACTGATGCGAGTGCCAACGCACCCAAAACTCACTCCGTGGCAGGATCCGGCCGTGCGCGGCCAGCCCGGCTCCACCGCCTCCTGCCCCCTCAAGTTGCCGCACCTGGTGATTCTGGTGCTTCCGGACAAGCCCCTTGAGCCAATGGGTCTCTTATTATCTCCTGCTGCAGTTAATGAATGTTTGGGGTCGTCCAAGCAGAGATGAGACCAGCAGAGATTTCTGGGAGAGAAGCTAACGTGGAGAGGAATAACGCAAGAGGTGAAGTCACTGGGATGTGTTTGAGGATATAGAAAGCACCCAGAGGCAAGAGCTGCAGCAGTCACTGAGTATCGGGGGCTAAAACCTTCTCAAACGTGAGGATGAGCATCCGAAGGAGGCAGGGAAGCAGGTACTGATGGGGGAAGTCACACTTACCTCTTTCCTCAATCTCCACAACAACCTAAGTATAATACTTGCACACCCAGAGGAAAAGTCCTGCCATGTCCAGCCCCTTTGCAAGAAACACACAGGAGGTGATGGCCTTCACATTCTCCCTTTTCTTTCCCTGCTGACCCAAAATAAGCACAATCTGCCTACTCAACAGAGCTAGTATGCATCAGGATGAAATGTCCAACATGGACCACAGACTCTTGGGAAATAGATTTTGGTTCCTAGGGACACAGAAAAACCATTTCCCAGGCATCATGTGCACAGCACAGCCAGCTCTCTGACTTTTCCTCTCATCAGTCCTCGGTTGTAGCACAAAGATGGTTTTTAATGCCAAATCATTGTGCTTCTTCCCTCTTTATTTCAGGCCGCAGGCTCACCACATTCTGGACTGTTTGCAATCCATCTGGTTTCACTAATATTTCTAATATAATATTTATAACTAGCTAAGGGCTGATCATGTGATGGGTGTAATCAATAAGTCATGAGCCAGTTGTGGTTATTCTACACCTCAAGCCATTGTTTCTGTATTTTGGTGTCCATAGCCTGCTAGGGTATTTGTATGTTTTGTTGCTGTTGTGCCTTTTCACCTTTGCATCTTGGCATTAAAGAAGACAGTCCTAAGTCTCAGTAATTGAGAAAAAATGAAACATCCCTTTGTTTCCACCTAAAAAAGGAAATGAGATGAGAGAACCAACCAAAGGTTCTGCTTGCCAGATACCACTTGCCACCATCTTTGGCTTTGCTGAAGGAACTTGCACTTAGGGAAGCTGTCCAACCTAAACAAAATCATCTTCTCAACAAGTTCCTCCTTCCCACTTCCAGAAGGATCACCGAACAGAAACCAAAACCAGGTCTGACAGTTTTATCTGATCTATAGACAGCTGTAGCAGCCCAGTTTCATTTCCAACGGGCACAGGACACTTCCTGGCAGACCATCGAGTGCCAGGAAGTGAAGATTCTGTACATAAAAGGGGGTTCCCCATTGCATGCAGATACCTTCCTGTTCTTTCTGCCCTTCTCACTCTACACGGCTAGGGTGAGTAATTTCTTGGTAGACACCTTGGTACAGCAAGAGGTGTTCTTGACCCCCCAAAAAAAAGTACTTTATAAAATAGCTTCAAGAAACTTTGGTTGAGACCATCTTTGAGGGGAAAAAAGAAAAAAAAAAAAAACAAAAGAGAAAAAGGAAAACCCACAACCCTCCCTTTTATCTTAGTTTTGAAAAGAGTGAATGTCTTTGGTGTAAAACCACTGGAGTGGCACCAGGTTTGGACCTGGCCTCGTTTGGCTGCACAAAGGCAGGAGAGTGAATTCTCCACTTCTGTGGGTGCTTATAGCTGGCTACAGCCTGTAAAAGCAGATGATTTAATGATTCATTCTGGCAAGAAGGGAAGGATGACTTCAGGTTCGAGCTTCCCACATCACTTCTACCAGCTCCCCCCAGAGAGTCGACACGTCGGTGTCCAAGCCGATGGAACGCCGCGGAGCCAAGCGGTGCTGCCTCTGGAGCAGGAGCACGAAGGAGGGTGCCTGTGTGCCACGTGGGAATTCAGCAGCTGAACAGAGGCTGTGCATCAGCCCCAGGAGGACAAATAAAACAGCTTTTTATGCAGAGGCTTTCAGCAGTGACAACTGCTACCTTGTGAGTCAGCTTATTCAGAAGGGCCCTGCACCAACGGGATTAACGAGCTCTTCACTGCTTGGATCGCTTCACGGTGGCAAGATCCAAAATCAACTGATGGAAAAAAGGGTAATTCCTCCTGTGGAGGGAGCAAGATTGTTTGTGGAACCAAAGGATCAAACAGTGACTCCAAGTGCTGCAAGCAGGCCATGCGTGGAGACACGCACCCAAACTCTGTTGGGCACAAGGCTGGATGATGCAGGCTCACAGTGCCGTCATGCGGCTGGGACCCCATGTCCTGCGGTCAGCTGCAGTTCTGGGGCAGGGGCAGCGTTCGAAGGTAGGAGAGATGACATGGGAAAGGAGCAGTCATTCTCTCAGGTACTTCTCAACTGTAAGCCTCAAGGCTGGGGACTCAGCTCACACTGCTTGAAGGAACTTAAATTCCTGAAGTGCCCCAGCAGTCACACATGAGACATCCATACCCACCATCACGTGAAGACGTGCAAAACACTTCTCTTCTGTGCAGAACTGGGTTTCCCCTTACCCACAGATGCTCAATGGCTTTGTACCTTGTACAAACCCCGCTCTCCCAGGAGAAAGATACTCTCAAATTCCTTCAGTACCAGCCTTGACACACTAATTTTCTGGTTCATTCAGCCCTCATGGGTTTTGGCACTGAAGAGGGTGGCCTGGCTGAGGATCAGCACCAGCAGGCACCTAGAGTCTGTGACAGAAGAGCAGGGCAAATTGTGGAGACTCGTCAAGTGTCCAATCATGGGAGTCACTTAACTCATCTTGTTTCCTGCTCAGATTATCTCTCAACCATTTGCCACACAGCACAAATTAACCTAGGGCCCTGTCTGCCCAAGGCATCCTGATGTGTGATCCACCACTCATCTCAACTTGGTACATGTGGTCAGAGATGAGCAGAACACCAAAATGCTAGCTTTGGTGGGAATGAGCCATTTTGCCAGCACCAGGCACTAAAAGCAGATGGTCAGTCACAAACAGAAGCAACATGGTCGATGCCTTTCCCACTCATGTAACCTGGTATTTGAAATCTAACTTTTAAGAAAAAGGAACACAGAAAAAGCCTTCATGAGTGCAAATGTTTTGCACTAAGGGCAGCCATACTATTAAAATGACGTGTGCATCATTTTTACTCTGAGAAGCTTTAGGGCCTTGTCAGAAATTGTTATGAGAGGTTTCATACATGTCCTGTTTTCCTTTGGCCTCTCCCATGGCAGGGAGCGAAGCCATGCAATAGGCATGAGTCAAATCTATCTAGCCAGGACCCTACTAAGTTTCCAGTGTTGACACAGAGCTTGATGCCTCAAAATGACATTATTCAGGCTCTTCTCCACCTGGAAGAGTGAATGGACTACAGATGGTCCAAAAATGGAGTTTTCTCTCACAAAAATTCTTTCATTTAAAAAAAAAATAGAGTTGAAAAGCAACTTTCTGCTTTTAGCTGAAAAGCTTCAGTAAAAATCTGAAATCTCATGCTGAAAACAGACACTTTTTTTAATAAAGTTGCTTAATCCATAATGGCCTTTTCTGTCAGGAAACACTTGAGAGGTACACATTTTGGAACAGCCCTTGAAATGCTCTTTTGCCTAGCTCAGTTCAGTGCACATTAACCATCTTAAATATCAGTCAGACCATTAAAAAGACAAATCCTTTTTACCCTCCTTTCCAGGTAAGCTCAGCCATAGATCCTTGTAATGGTTCTATGGCTTTCCTCCCATCCCATTTCCACCTTGACTGTGACTGGGTTTAATAGTTCTCAAGATCTGTACCTGCAGATCTGAAAGCAAATGAGTCTTTCAGGAATTTGTCAGGGACTCTGAATGTCATTAGAAGCAGTCAGTAGCAGGACAATGGTTGTAAGTTAGGGTGAATGCTAAAATTAAAGAGCCTCAGTGTCTTCTTTGTCTGTGCATCATGTTTGGCTCTGCTTAAAGGTGGGTGTAAACCACAAAAATAAAAATGTTCACATGAAAACTGGACTCAGATCCCCACTTCATATTTCAGTAGGCTCCTGTTTCAGGGTGGCTAATGTTAGCCTTCTGATCAGCTCAGCCTGATATCACAGAGAGAAACATTATCAGCTCTTTCTATTGTGTTAATATACAATTTATTTTTCAGCAGTTCAGTTTCCTGCCTGCTCTTTGAACAGCTATCAAAGGACAAGACACCAGATCAGAGCAGACATTCTTCTAGTGGTGACATCTGCTAAACGAGTCAGTCTGTTCCTACACAGCCCACTCAGTGCATCCTAAAATACTCTATAAGGCAGCAGTGGAACAGAGAATGGTAATCTGGGTCCCTGACCTTTCTTTGAGCCACCTTGGTGCTCAGTACAGATGAGGAATCGCAGCACTTCAGCAGCCAGCATTTCTGGGTCCATTCATCTTAGAAACACAGAAACATTCAGAAACACAGGTTTCTATGTCACCTCCAAACCAAATAAATTTCACTTAATGCCATCTGGCACTTCATATCCTTCACTGTTTTTTGTCTGAGAGCACTGGCAAATCTGCATATGAGCCTTTCTGAAAACCAATGGAAAGATCGTTTTGGATCATGCCTGGAAGTTCAAGATTTTATTTGGAAACATGCTTTCTACAGCTTTGCTGGAAGATGCTCATCCTTTGAACTAGCACTCAACCAGTAGTGAACACATTCCAAGAAAACGTGGATACTTAGGAACAGGTTGGTTTAACTGTATTTAGAGAAAATAAGAAATATCACTAATAAGTATGACCCAAACTCTTACATGTTAGCTTTGTCCTGGATCCTCTCCTGAGTCACCACTCTTCCTAATCTTCAACTTAATCCCAGGCTAAACTTATTTTCTTCTTGAAAGAGCTCCTAGATATATTTTGGGCAGATTTCTTGCCTTTCATCTTACTTGTCTGGGCTGCTGTATTCTCTAATTCACATCCATTGACCACAGTTGTCCTCATTCACTTCTTTTGAGCCTTTTTGACCCTGACCACCTTGCTGAGTCCTCTTACCAACCAGGGATCTCATTAAAGGGCATGGCTGACTAGCCATGTCATAGACTGTTCAGTAAGCAGCATGCTTGGTTATCTTCCCTGCCAGATAGAAACCGAGCTGAGAATCTATGGGGCTGACAGCACAGCAGGCTGGAGGAAGGAAGGAGACTTTATCAAACTTACACCCAAGACCATTCAGGAACAGCAACGAAGACTCCATCTGCACATGTAACGATAAAGAAAACGGGTAAAGGCCATCTTCTAGCTTTGGCATCAATTGTCATAGCATAATATGGGTCCAGATGGCTAAAACCTCCTCACCTCCAGTCAAG
Source organism: Merops nubicus (assembly GCF_000691845.1). Taxonomy (NCBI): domain Eukaryota; kingdom Metazoa; phylum Chordata; class Aves; order Coraciiformes; family Meropidae; genus Merops; species Merops nubicus. The sequence continues at coordinate 8,615 of NW_008587136.1, read as the reverse complement.
GAAAAAAGGAAGAAAGAAAGGAAAACCCCTGTGTTGGCTACTTGTGGATTGTCCATTGGGAATCATCCCTATCTCAGGCTATCTGCAGACTGTGTCTGGCCACTGCCTGAGAAAACTTACGTGTCCCAGACCAAACCCATCCAAGGGAGTGCACTTGCAATGATTTAACAGCATGGACAGCAGCTCTGTCTTCCGGTGTGACGTACACCTGTGGGTGCAGACTGGAGGATGGCCCTGGTTTGGCGGTCTTTATTCTCCTGACAAAAGCTTCTATGGGGAGGAAGAAAGTCCTGTCTGGTGCAGAGACACAGTCCTGCCTCAAGTGTCTTCACCAGACTGATGGGACAGGAGTGAATTCCACCACAATAATGAACAAATCCATCATCAGCCAGATGAAAGACCATCACTCCTATGATCAGCCACTGAGAATCAAATTCTTTGTACCACCTTTACATCACCCAGGTGGATGCACGTGTCCAATTCTCAGCACTGAGTAACTCACATCCAAGATAACAGGACACCCAAACCCAACCCTGAGGGCAAACTCCCATTCTAAGGCAAGTTCATATTTGAAAATGGATCAACAAATTTTGGCCAAAGCCCAAGTCTTCAGCAGCACCAACATTCCAGGATTTACAGAAAGACTTTGAATTCCATATCACAAGTTGACTGCTATACTTCAGCCCATCACTGATTTCTCATTCCCTATTTCTTTCATCAGGACCCCAATTAGTGTAGAAGTATGAAGTTCACAGGCAAAATTCTCAGAAAGTTGATAAAATCCACAGCGTATTTATGTGCTGTGAAACATGTTAGGAGGACAAGGTGAAGAAATTGTATTGCAGAACTGGCTTGAATCTTGGCAGAAATAATATTTTATATCATATTAAACTTAAGAAGACTTTTACTGACATACTAAACCAAGTCTTGCAGTAAACTGATGTATAGGTTATCAGTCACATCGTTTATACGTTGAGCAGTGGAACTTTTTCTCTGCTTGTAGGATGCTGATGGGTAGTAACACAAAACCAAAGAGCTCCACTGAAAGGAACTTGAAAGGGAAAGTCAGGAGTCAAATGATTTCAGGTCTCACAGAGTTTATTTAAACACTACATTTTCAATGCTAAATGTTAACAGAATGAATAACAGAATAAAGTCTGTTAGAAGTAAAATACGAGAATGAAGTTCAAAAAGGGAATATAGAAAAAGCATGCACATAGGTAAGCCAATATTAAAAACTAATATATATCTATTAACAAACATTCTAAAGAGCAAAATCCTAAAGCTTTGAAAGCTAACAATAAAAACCGCTCCAAACAGTCCTGAAGCCAGGCAGCTGTTCAGACTAATAGATGATCAATATGTGAAAGATGAGCACTCAAGACACATTATCTGGAGATAGCAAAGTCAAATAAATGCTGAGGATGCATCCCACTCTACAGCCTTTCCTAACTGGGAGTATGTCTGAAGAGATATCTCAAATTGAAGCGTCAGTAGAAAAGATTTTCAAACAAACTGATAAAGTGAATAAGACAAATCTGCAAGCCCAGATGGTATTCACCCAAGAGCTCTATGAAAATCCAAAGAGGAACTTGCTGAACGGTTCTCCATGGTGCAGAGCCAACCTGCTGTTTAAATCAGCCTGTGCAGAGAGAATAGAAGCAGCAAACGTGATGCAAAATCAAATGGCAGTTTCCAGAGATGGCTTATTGAAGAGATACATACAAACAAGTGTGATTCTGTACAAGGCAAACTGATAAATATTCTAAAAAAAGCGTATTAGGCACATCAAGGATGAAGGTATAGTTGCAACACTTGACTCTTCCCCATACAGGTGGAAGTCATGTCTCACAAGTAAAGTTCTTTGAGGGTGACACTGAGTTTTGAGGGGTGGTGATCTGAGTAATATTCTTCCTTTTGATTTCCACATGTGGGAATCTGTGAAATAATTAAGCTGTTCTTGAACAAGGGAAAAGGTCTTCTTATAACTCAACTGGTAAAAGCTAGGGGATGAAACAAGGAATAAATGACAAAGTTTCATAACAAAGGGAGCCAATCTGCCAGACTGGATGAGGCTCTATGCTGCTAGATCTCTGGTGCTCAAGGCACATATGTATTCTAGAAAAGGTCAAAGAAGTGAAAAGCAGAGTGACAACTCTTTCTGTCGATACTCAACCACCTAAAATAGTTTAAAATAAAGCTGTGAGCAAAGAAATTCAGAGGGACTCTGTTGGGTTTGTGCCTGGGGGGCAGTTGGTAGCAGGAGAGGAAGCTACTGCTGTGGTTCCTGTAAGAAGCTTCGAGAAGCTCCCATCTTCTTTCTTGGCTTTGTTGTTTAAATGAAATAGATTTTGTTTCCCCAGGTCAAGCCTGTCTTTTGCCCATATGACCGTAACTGTTGATTGAACTCTCCCCATCCTTTCTCTTGACCCTTGAGCTTTTTGTTGTTTTCTTTTCCCCATCCCACCGGTGGGGGGAGGAGTGAGCAAGTGGCTGCCTGGTGGCTTTGTCACCGGCTGGGTGGACTCAAACCACAACAAGAACTTGCAATGCCAAGTAACTGTGCAATAAAATGGAAGATAATATCCAGAGTAATATAAGCAATGAGAAAAAAAGCAATCTTAAGGATACATGCACAATAATGAGCTCTGAGTGAGCTACTACTGTTGGGAATAAAACCCTGCAGCTACTGTGGATGGTTTTGTGAAAATGAGAACTTAGTGCTCTATGGGGATTAAAAAGGCAAGGAGAAAATTTAAAACTAGTAAGAAAAGACTCCAAAGCAGTATAAAGAATTTTTGCACATAGCTCCAGTGCACTAATCTCATACGGGGTAGAGCAGAACAACAAATGGCAAGAAAGGGCAAGAAGACACTAGGGAGGGGCAACAGTTTCCAGACAAGAAGAGACAAAATAGACTAAACCCCTTCATCTTGGGAGAAAAAAAGACAGAGGGGATCTGAGAGAGGTGGTTCAGCTGCTTGCCAGGTTCCACAGAAGGCCAGGAATACTACAGGGAACAACCCACAAGAGAAGTTTTGGCAGAGCTGAGACTGCACCTCATGTCCATCTCCACACATAATCCCTCTCCTGACCACATGAACAACCTCCCAGCCTCAGAGAGGTCCTAAACAAACAAATTGGAAGATTTTTACTGGTTTCAGTGATGGATGAGGTCAGATCTGGCTGAAGCCAGACCAGATGCCAGTGCAACTGTGCATAAATCAGTGGACTGGCTCACAGATGAAGGAAGAGTTGAGGGTTTTGCAGGTCCTTACCCAGCTCTTCAACCTCCCATACGTTTCACACCTTTGCAATGCAAGAGCCCCTGTCTGCTCTTTCCAAAGTCACTGGAGGAGTTGTCCTTGGCCTTGATGGCTCCAGGGTCACTGTATAAGCTGCTATGGTGTGGCTAAGCCTCCTGGCAGGTTAGTGGAAAACATCCTTTGCTTTAGCAGGAGAGAGGCATTGACACCTTTCTGAGTAACACAGTACTTCCTCTAGGGCTCTGCTGAGAACTTCAGGCCTTTTAAATCTTGTTTTAAAAAAGATGCTTTTATAAAATTGAGCCTCTCAATCTGCAGTTAAGTGCATCTAAATCGATCTGCAAGACTTCCAAGCACCTAGTGGCTTCCACCAAGATGTACATCAATGTTTCAGAAAGTCAGATACTCTTCTGCTGACCACTTGCCTAACATAGAAGGATGTTATCATCAACAGGTAAACCAACAGCCAAAGCCCTCCCACCACTCTTAAATCATACACAGGGATCCAAGGTGGCCCACCACTGGAGGGATGAGTAGACCAACGTACTCACTCACAACACAGGATGTGCAGAAGATAGGAGCAAGTTGATTCCACAACCAGGCCATGGGGAAAGGAAGGACCCAGGTGACCAGTCTAATCCCAGAGTAACTGCCAGGAGAGAGACTCATAAAATAAATTCATACAATAACTCCTCCATCAAGCCCACAGCTTCAACCATAACACATACTTTTGAAAGATACCCAGGTTTTATTCATACAATTCAAGCAGTGTAGACTCCATTAATTCTTCAGGTGATATATTGCAAAGATCATTACATTCAGCATAACTACACAGCTCTTACCCCAAGCCTCATTTGCTCTGCCTCTGGAAATCACTGCACTTCATTCTGATACAACCAGAAAGCCACTGGGCAGCAGCAATGTCCTCTTCATGGAGATGTGAGCGAGCCACCAGCATCTCACCCTTTGCTGAGATACACCAACAAAAAGTGTTTTTCACACCTTGGATCACTGTTAAAGCCGAGAGGAGAGGAGAAGAGAGGAGAGGAGAGGAGAGGAGAGGAGAGGAGAGGAGAATTAAATGCCATCATTCAGTCTAAGAGAAAAAAATTAAGCTGCAGCCTGTCACAAGCACTTTTCCTTCTGAGTGCACATTGACTGTGTCAAGTAAAAAACAAGCATTTAAAAAGAAATGCAATTTTAAGTCAATGACAGCTATGCCTCCAATATACATTGGGTGTGAAGAATTCTCATTTCTTACCTCATTTCACTATCCTTCCTCCGCCTCCTATTATCCAGGAGGACTATCCTATAATCCTGCCCGTGCACATTTGCCAAGTCTCCAGATAGCTTTAAAAAACCCCACTGATGAGAGACCACCAACTTTACGGGTTCTTGCAACTCCCACTGTACATTTTATGGGTATTTAGCAATGCTACAGGATTTTTCTAGTGCTGGAGAAATCTCCCTCCTCTTCACTAATAACAGATGTGTCTCAGCAGCCTTTTCTCACTTTTTTTCTCTCCTCTCCTGCCTCTGTTTTCAAAGTGCTGATTTTTAAGATGTATTTTTCAAAGAACTATAAAAGCAGTGAATTTTTTTTTTATTTTTATTTTTTTTTTCCAGATTAGGGACTGGACAAACTTTTAGCCTGCCAAGCTTTTTTTATTATTTCTTTTTTTGTTGTTTAAATACTTCACAATGAAAGAATGTGCTCCTGATGGAATTTTTATTGCGAAAAAGAAAAGTTCTCCCCTTCTGCTTTCTTACATCTCACACACTTCAAAACACATCCTGAAATTCTGTAACCTCCCAAGATAGACGGTTGCTTGAATCCTGTCAAACTATTCATGATAAAGTCAGAGTACATGAGACATATTTAAATGTTAAAAGAAGGATTAAGACTGCATCTCCATCTGGCTTTGATGGCTCAACTTTGCATTGATATACTCAACATGCTACTTGCAATCAGACTTCTGGTTTTGCTCTTCAACAGCATTTTAAAATAATTCCTCCTGCCTAAGGAGGATGTTGGAAAAACACACAGGAGAGTAGACGTTCCTTTTTAACAAGTGCAGAGTGCTCTGGTTTTTCATAGGATTTGGAAGTGTGTTGATTTTCAGAGAGCACAAAGCTGTCGCCAGCTGAATCACCTTTCAGAAATGCTCAGGAAGCTTTCCAGGGGAATATGTCTTCTCCTTTGGGCTCTGCTTTGGAGGCATCTCCCTGGCACCCACCTGCAGCATGTCGTTCCCCCATTGCCTATCCTGGGCACTTAAGATACACCTCAAACTGCACCTACAGCTAAGTCTTGCCACCATATTGTTTCCTTTCCTTTCTACATATTTAGCCTTTTTAAAAGTATATTATCTGAAGACACGTCCTGGGGTTTCACAGCCATCTCTTTCAATCACATTAATGTTTAGCAGAGCAGAGAGCCACCCAATGAGGTGTTTTGCCCACTGGCAGAAGGCAGAGACCAGTTTAGGGCATGGTGCTGTAGCATTAGGGAGAGCTCAACCCCATACTGGATGGAGTTAATCCATGACTTTGAGTAATGCAGTGCCAGAGGATGCTGGGATGAGAGGTTACCACTTCTCCAGTGATACTTTCGGCTCAGATCTTTACCCAGGACTCTTATGTCCTTCACAGGAGACTGGCAAAGGGTTTATTTCCCCATTTCTTTACCCTTGAAGGCAGAGGTAGTAGAGTTGCATGGCAAGCTTCTTGGTTGGTGCTTATACCCAAGTTATTTCCTTGGTGGGTCTTAAAGCAGAGGAGCACCCCCTTCCCCAGCTCACCGGTGTGCAGCCATGGCCACACCACGTCACAAAATGCCAGGCATATTAAACAGGCCAGGCTGGGTTAGCTTTGCTCTCCCTGAGCAAAGAGGAGCCCAGGGCTGGCAAAGGGAGGCAACGGGAGTATGTTGAGAAGGCAGCAAGGCAACGGGATCAAACAGTGGCATTGGGCCACCAGCTTGGCCCTGCCATAGACAAAACCTGCCCTGGGTGTGCCTGTGCCCTACGGGTACCTGCCTTACCCATTTCTGTGAATATCTGCCCCCTTGGACACTGCAGGACTGCTGAAACGGTGCAGCTGAGCGCAGGCAGGGCTGACATGAAGTGGTCTGCAGAAAGCAAAGGTCACAAGTTTCACCACGACTCCTAACCGCCGTCCTGTAACTCTGCCCTTCTTCCACACAGGCATGCCATGCCTGCCACTTGCTTTTCACCTCATGCCATCATTTTGGCACGTAGGTACCACACAGCAGAATGAGCTGCTGCATCCATGTGATTTTCTTGCATTTGGAGATTTTCCTTGCATTTGGTCCTGAAAGCTGCGTTGCTCTGGTGGCACAGCACAAGGCCACACTGCTCCTAGCCCAGATCCTGATGCTACCTTGGCCCTGCTTTGATGTCCAGAGCAAGGTGGTCTCTGTGAGCTCAGGCATCCCTGCCCATCTCCAGTGTACATAGAAAACATCCCAATGGCTCTGGGGCTACCAGGGCTGGCACTGAAGCTTAACTCTGCAGGAGACTCAACCTTGCCTAATTTAAAGTGCAACTGGTAGAAGAGGGTATACAGATCTTTCCTTGCATTTTAAACTTCTCCCTCTCTTCAGTTTAGCAAGATCTAGTTTCAACCACCCTTAGCAAACAGGAGGAACCCAATGGGCTGGTAACAAGAGCCCACAGGCAGTTTGCTCCCGGACTAACTAGGGAAGCCCAAGCAGGTTAATGTGCTGGGTGCAGGTCTGCACTCACACGGTGCCCGGGCTCCACACCTGGAGCTGTGGCTGCTGCACCCTCTGCCAACAGAGCAACAGTGGGGATGGGTGACACGTGCCACATGGTGCCTCACCCCAAGGGACAAGGACCATCATGACCCAGCCCTGATCTGGGCCTCCCCAGCTTTCTTGTGATACCCATAACCACAGGGATACTAAAAGGAGAGAAGGGGAAGGTCTGACAGGCAGTTATGTGACCAGGGACACTCAGGTTTAGGTTTCTTCTTGGAAGCACTCCGTAATGCAGCCACCGCCAAGGGAGCAGCTCCATAACCAGCACCCAGAGGAGACACGCGCCTTAGGGGCGAGATGTGAAAAACAAATCTTACCAACGGCTGCAGATCCCTTTGGGACTTCATCCATTTACCCTCTGAACAGATTTGGCCCCACGGAGTCAAGCTGGAACAACACGGGAATTTTAGGTAGGCAGAATAGAATGGCTGAGACCGAAATTTGGCCAAGATATTGGGTTCAATCCTCCTTCTCTTGTGAGAAGAGCCATCAAATGTTTAATGTAGGCTTCCACTGAAAGATAGGCCCTGCTGAGGGGGTGATGCTACTGCTGCTCACTGGGACATTTGGGAGGAACCAGGTCAACCAAAAATCCCTTTGTCGGTTCTCATCTTCAATAGTCAGAGGAACGTGGAGACAATCGATGGAGAAAACGGTCATTAGGGCATGCTGTGGCATTAGTAGCAATAATTCACAGGCTCTAGCTGAGGATTTGCCTGCACCTCCACAAAGCAGGGGTTGATACCACCCACACTGGGAAGTCAGGCACTTCTGAGTTCAACTGACTTGCCTAAAGACCTTCTGTAAAAGAAAAACAAACTGCAGTAACACCTAAGGCAGAGGATTTAATGAAGGAGGCAGCACGGCTGTTAGATATGGTGCTGACCTAGGACTCAGGGTATCTTCTCCAGTACTATCTCCAGTACCTCTGGTTTCTCCACCTGAAAAAAAAAAACTTCCTGTCTGCTCCGGAGCTGCCTGGCCATGGTAGGATAAAGCAGAGGACATTAGTCACCAGGAAGAGCTTGTCTTTGCTTTGTGGACTTTAAATGGGTCAGCAGAAGCTCCCTTTGCTGTGCCCATCTGGAGCCAGTGGCTGCTAGGTTGACATGACACGGAAGGAGGAAAAGGGTTAGGAGTAAACACCCCTTTCTCTGCAGTGAATTCAAGCATGTCACAGCTTACATCCCACTGATTCTCAAGAGGACTTCATGTCTGAGGGGTTTAGGTGACTTGACAGCAGAAGCCACGTGCCTAAATTATAGAATCCTACAATTTCAGGGTTCTTTGGGTTTGCAGGAACCTTCAAGATCACCTAGTTCCAACCCCCTTCCCAAGGGCAGGGACACTTTCCACTAGGTCAGAGATAACAGAAATACTTCTGCAAAGTACACAGACTATCAGGTCCCTTCTGTCCTGAATTTTGCTAGAACCCTATGAGGTGTTGTTTATTCCCACCAGTGTCACAGCTCTGCTTGTGACCTTAGGCATGTCCCTGCCCATCTCCATCCCTCCCTGCCACCCTGCCTGCTCTGTGGAGACCCGAA
>NW_008587135.1:0-2060 GCF_000691845.1 Merops nubicus | reverse complement strand
CCTGTTCCTGGAAGCCGGGCGGGGACCGGGAGAAGGCCTCTGGCCTGCCGAGCCTGAGCGCGGGAGACCCGGCACACGCCCGTTCTCCTCGCCGGGCCCCGCGGGGCGCAGTGGGCCGCCACGCCTTATGCCACGGGCCTGGATTCGCTCTAAAATTATTCCCAGGACTTTGTCCTGTGCTCAGTGCTTACGTTCCTTAAGTCTTCTCAAGGCTTTGCAGAAACAGCTGATCCAGAGAAACCGTGCGGCGTGGGGCGCTGGTAACGAGAGCAGTGTGCGGTGCTCCTTGGGTTGTGCCTCCCCGGGAGCGTCGGCGCTTAGCAGGAATTGCTGGCTAGGAGCCACCGGGCAGTGTACACGAGGCGATTTTGCAGGTTCAGTGACCATACCCATTCCACTCTAGTCTGACATCCTCACTGCATCGGCCATCTCCATGCAGAACCCAAGTGCTAAACCCGGGCAGCCCTCTCATCAGAGGAGGGAGGTGATCTCTTCAGATCCAAGATGCAGAGATATGGAAGTATGGTGGGAAATTGATACAGATATATAGATACAGATGTATGTGTGTGTATATATATATATATACACGCATGTACACACATATACCAAGAAAGATCTGCTTCGTCAGTAGACTTGCAGAGAAAGTTTCATCACTATTAGTCTGTTACTGTAATTCGGGAAGTAAAATTACAGAAAGTGCATCTTGAAAGTTGCTTAGAAGCAGCCATTACATAGCAAGATTTTTTTTCCCCCAAATCTGATCTTAAATTAATTACTGAAAAGGAAAAAAATAAATCAATTACTGAAAAGGAAAATAACAATCAGATAAATTCAATTAGCAGTATGAAAGCGTGAGGTTTTATACTGTAAGGACACCATACTTTGGTATCTATTCAGAGAAATCTCCTGTGCTCCTGGGGATGTCTCAGCTGAGTAACACCAATTGGATAGGGCTGTCACTGCCTGAAATCTTTCCTTTTTAATACATTTTGTAAAACAGATTGCCAGATACTCACCAGAAAAGCTATAGGCTGCAATAAAGTGGGAGTTTGGGGCAATTAGCCAGTTACGTCAGTGTTAGAGGAGATAAATCATCACTGAGAACCCTGATAAACCCTTAGTGGAACATCATGTTTAGTTAGTGAGGTCCACACTTCATACCCCGAACAAGCAGGTGAAACAGCACAGAAAACAGAGGTTTTCCCCAAGGAACTTGCAACAGAAATATGTGACTACCCTTTAAAAGTTTTTGTAACAACAAAGCTGACGTTTTACCTTTATATGGAAACCACCCACATTCTGAACAGAACATTCTGCAAGTTAATTATGGTCTGACCCTGCAGTTTGCTGGTCCATATTTGGAGTTGCAATCACCAGCAAAATTGTCTTTGTCCTGCTGTGTGAGTGAGCCAGGACCATGTCCTGGTCAGCATGGACTGACAGAAGATGACAGCAGCACTTGGCCATTACAGGCCTGAACTGGTGCCCAAAACTTCCTTAGGCAGTACCAGCAAACGCCAGAAGTGCCACACTAAGTGTATTGAGCTCTGGTTGTGGCTGCTTCACACACTGATTTATTTCTACTGCTTTGCACCACCCTCATGGCACCTACTTCATGAAGGTTACACCAGGTCTCCTGATTTAAATGTGTGTGAGAAATACTCTGTGCAAACACACAGACACTCTCAGAAGAAGGAGACAACAAACTCTAGGGATGCTACTGATAACAGTAATACTTGGAAAAAAGGAGAGTTTCTAGAGAAGAATTTCTAGCCCTTCTCTTCATTGGAGGGAAGAGGGAGAGAGAGGTTCTATGTTTCTTAAATTGTTCAAATACCTGAATGTTCATACAGACACAGAAAAAATCCAGAACACAGCGATTATCCAATGTTACTTAAAACTTACTTAGTTCTTAGTTACTTAGTGGAACGAAAGCAGTCTCCCAAGACTTCATCTAATTTTCTCCCTTGTGAACTGGAGATACAGCATCCTACACAGACTTATAGAATAATTCTGGTTGGAAGCCACCTTTCAAATCATCAAGTCCAGCTGTTAACCCA
>NW_008587134.1:0-2281 GCF_000691845.1 Merops nubicus | reverse complement strand
ACCCCGGGCAGGCTCCGGCCACCGGCTCTCCCACCCCAGTGACCTACTTGGAAGCAGCTTCGGGAAGCACTTTCCAGGGATCTGCTGCTGCCGTCTCCCCTGCGTGGGTACCGGCGCCCCGGCACCCGTGCAGGGGATGGGAGGGAGAGAAACAACTTGGGGAGGGGATTTTGGGTGGTGGGATGGAATCGTCCCCTTGGGGTGCAGCCAGGAGGGAAGGATTAACCTTCCACTTTCCATGCATAGTGCCAGGGGAGAATGACCATGGGTGGTTTAAGGTCCCTTTCCAAAGGCCCCCCCACATCCCAGATGTTCCCTTATCAAACGGTCTCTGCTCCAAGCTGGGATCTGGAGGGGAAGGTGGCCGACGTGGGGACAACTCCGTGTGTATTTGCAGTGGATTTTCCTCCTCTTGCTTTAGTGGGGTTCGTGGATCCCAGGGTTCACAGATCATGAGGTCGGTGGTGCCGGGGCTGCCCCCCAGCTCGCTCTGAGCCCGGGGAGGGATGCGGGGACGGACGCAGTGCAGCGGGGCTGGAAGAGCCCCCGGCAGCATCCCCCTCCAGCTCTGCTCTGCCCCCCGTGCGGATTGTGCAGGGCTTTTCAAATCATCCTTTGTAGCAGTCGGCGGAGAGGCAGCGAGCTGGCGTGTTCCGCTCTCGGAGCGTGTCATTGGGGAGCAGGGAGCTGCATGCTGATGCGTGGCTCACGGCAGAGGAGGAGGAGGAGGAGGGTGGGAAGGAGCTGGGAACGTGGTCTCACCCCAGGGATATTGAACTCGGCGTTGGTGTGGGCACCAGGGAAGCGGCTGCAGGGAACCAGTGCCCTGAGACCACATCCTTGCACGTTCCTCAGGCTCAAGCTTCCTCCCAGAGAGGGAGAGGAGCTGCAGCTCCTTCTTCCCAGCCCAGGGGGCTTTCGAGGTGCCCCTTCAGCTCTCTCCTGCAGCATTCCTGGGATCGTTGTTCCCAGGGGATGCAGCGAGGCTGGGAGTGCTGGTGGGACTCAGGGTCTGGTGCTGCAGAGGGGCTGGTTTGGTGGGAACAGGCCGTGCTGGGGGCTCTGTCTATGCCGGGGGGATGCTCGGGGTCCTAATCCCCCTCTCTTCCACCCTGAGAGCTCCAAGGCTGCACCCAGACACTGCCAACGGGCACCCAAGGCTGGGGCTGGGATGAGTGCTGGGTGTTTGGTGCAGGCTCCCCCCTTCCCTTCCCCTCCCAGCACTTCTCTGCTGCTTTGCAGCCATAGAGCAAGCGCTGGAGTGGTCGACTGATGGCTGGAAGGAGTTTTCTGCCTGGGAGCAGCAGCCCCGCGGTGAGAAGCGTGTGTTGGGGAGGCTGGTCTGAGAGAGGAGAGCTGGGGAGGCAGCTGCTGGGGCTCAGCAGGGTGCTACAGGAGAAACTGTTCCGTCCATGCTTCCCATCCCTGCTGGAGCTCCGTGGAGGTGGGAACCTCCCCGACCTCCCCCGTGCTGCGGTGACGTGGGGACCTGGCTGAGAAAAGTGCTGAGGTGGGGAGGGACTGGGAGCTTCAGCTCTCGCTCAGATCCTGCTGCTGCCTCCTGGGTATGGGGGTGACGGTCCACTGGCTGAGACCACGCTTGGTGATGGAGCTGTGGGGGAATGGGAGCTGGACCGGTTGTTTTTGGAGGAGGAAAGGTGGGGTTCAGGTTTGGGCAGGGTAAGGATGTCCCCGTGGCTTTTGTTGAGAGCTTGATGTCCCTGCCTGGCTGGTAGCAAACCCCCTTGTATGACCTTGAGCAGAGGAGTGATGTCTGTAGCACATGCTGGAGTCCTGTCCTACATTAATAACACAATCAGTTGATATAAAGCTAATATGTTGGGCTGATAAATAATTAAGGGAAATGGAAAAAAAACCTCTATGATTTGCTTAACAGGAGCTTGGGAAGGAAGGGAGGCGAAAAAAAGGACAAGGAAGGAGATGAATAATGAATCAAGGTTAAATAGGGAGTGAAAAAGGAAAGTCGAAACACGGTGAAGCCCAGCAACACAAAAGCTGCAGGTTGCCAGGCTACCTACTGGTGGCCACACCAGCTCGTGGCCTCGGTGTGGGCACAGGGACAGTGGCCAGGACCAGCCCAGGGTTGTGTGACACAGGGGCAGGCAGCACAAGCCTCCCAAAATTGGCTTTTTGGGGTGCGGTCGGTGTCCTGGGACTGTTCCGCAGCAGGTGTGGGGATGGGGCAGGGGCTGGGGGCTGCAGGGTGGCCTCATCCTGCGGCCACCGAGGAGGTGCCAGGCGCTGGCAGCGACTGGGAACT
>NW_008587133.1:0-1335 GCF_000691845.1 Merops nubicus | reverse complement strand
AACTTAGCTTGTTCTTTCTTTAGTATATAGGTGCAGTTCCCAGAATAGCTGCAGATCTCAGTAGCCCTCACCTACAGCTGCACCACACAAAATAATGGGGTGTTTTCCCTACTCCAGTCAACACTAAAATTTGGCCTAGTAGCAGTCATGAAAAATGCACTGCTGGATTAAAAGTTTCACATAGAAACCCAGGTTTACCTGTGAGCTTAACTGGATTAACAGTTCAGAGCTGCACCTCACACATCACCATAGGCATGTGCTTGTCAGGAAAACCTCCTAATTCTTGGGTGTCAAATGAATCTGCCAGTGCTGGGAGACTGAGATGGAACCCAAAAAGGTTTCAGTGGATAATTATTTAAAATAGTCATTTGGTCTTCATGTTTTCCTATGTAGCCTGTGTTGACGTGCATCAAAACCAGCCTGAAATGATTTTGCATGCTCTAACTTACAGAAAAGGTGCAGTGTGCACTTTCCTGAAGGTCTTGTCCTGAGGGTGCTCCTCCCTAACTCATGCTCTCCAGCACTTCCATGAGCACCAGCACACACTGCTGCTGAACAGGCCAGTGCCTGTGGTACTTCCCTGTGCCAAGCACAGCCAGGATTTACTGCCAGGAGACTGTAAGGTTATTTTGAGCATTCAGGCTTCCATTTTTCTGTTGCCTCACAGTTATTCATACTGAAAAAGAAATCATGTAATCACAGAAGAATAGGGGTTGGAAGGGACCTCTGGAGATCATCTTGTCCAACCGCCATGCAAAAGCAGGCTCACCCAGAGCAGGTTTCCCGGGATCACACCCAGGCAGGTTTGGGATCTCTCCAGAGCAGGAGACTCCACAGCCTCTCTGGGCAGCTGCTCCAGGCTCTGGCACTCTCACAGGAAAGCTTCTCCTTATGTTTAGGTGGAACTTCCTGGGTTCCAGTTGGTGCCCATGGTCCCTTGTCCTGTTGCTCGGCAGCACTGACAAGAGTCTGGCCCCAGCCTCTTGACCCCCACCCTTTAGCTATTGATCAGCATGGATCAGATCCCCTCTCAGGCTTCTCCAGGCTCAACAGCCCCAGGGCTCTCAGCCTTTCCTCAGCACAGAGGTGCTCCAGGCCCCTCAGCACCTTCACAGCCTCTGCTGGAATCCCCCCAGTAGTTCCTTGTCTCGCTTGAATCAGGGAGACCAAACTGGACACAGCAAACTGGACACAGCACTCCAACGCTCTCTGCCGAGAGAAAACCCTTCCTCTGCGACAGACTGATCTTTAAAAATGCAGCATTCAGCTGCGAAAACATGGCGGGGGTGGCGGGGGGAAGATAAGGTGATTACACGAGGGAAACCATCAACTCCA
>NW_008587132.1:401-1130 GCF_000691845.1 Merops nubicus | reverse complement strand
AGAGGAAAACCAACGATGCCAATCTGCCCTGCAGCTGGTATTTCAGAGACAAAACCAACGGGATCGGGCTTTATCCTCCTGTAGGCCGCAGGGCTTTGCCATTTTCTGGGGGTGCTCGCCCCAAGCCTACCTGTGTGGGGATGGGGCTTCCCTGCCACAGCCCAAGCACCCCCAAGGGCTCGGGCTGTAGTGGGGGGCCCAGGACCCTCCTTCCACGGGCACTGCGTGTCCCCACCCCACTATGATTTTTCCACCACATCACCACCACGATTTCAAAGCCTTCTTGCTGCTGCAAGGCAGCTCTTGGCTCTTGTTTTCCCCTCCAGAAGAGAAGGCCCAGAGGCCGGGCAGCAGTTTTGGGGGCACTGAGGATGTGGGTCAGGGCTGGGTGCAGGCAGCTGTGGGTCAAAGGGAGCACGTTTGTAAACGCAGGTTGGTTTTCTTTGCAGGCCTGCGATATTTGGCGGGCAAATTCTAAATTAAAACCAGGAAAAACTTAAAAATGGCAAAAATTCCCACCTGGCAGGTATCGTGCTGGAGCCCCGGGTCCGACCTGAGCTTGGTTTTTGAGGAAAGCGTTATCCCTGCCCAGCATCCACCCTGGGTCGGAGCCACAGCTCCCCATCACGCTTCTGCCAGGGCCAGGGTGGGCACCCTGAGCTCCTACATTCACCGTCTGTGATGGATGGTGTGAACCACAGCCCCACGCTTGTGCTGCTGCCAGGGCGT
>NW_008587132.1:0-253 GCF_000691845.1 Merops nubicus | reverse complement strand
TGCGCTGCGTGCCCGCCCCCACCCCAGCCGTTGTTGCCACCCACGAGAGGCGAGGGGATGAAAGCGAAAGCGATTGATTAGGGATAGCTGTTCAGACAATGGATGTTGCCTCACGCGGGCGTCCTGCTCACGGCCTCTGCATCTCCACCCTCAGGCAGACAGGGGAGGGGCTGGCTCTCCATCCTCGGGCACAGGCACTGACACACCGCGGGGAAGGGCTGCTGGGCTCTCACCTGCATTCAGGGCTCATTCC
>NW_008587131.1:0-707 GCF_000691845.1 Merops nubicus | reverse complement strand
CCCTACACTAACATGCCTATATAATCCAGGTTCAAATCGAGTTATGACTATTCAAACATAGAACCAACAATTTAAAGTAAATGAGTTTAAAAGATCATTGCTTTAACAGAACAGGTGCAAGTTGTGTGTACAGAAGGGGTACATAGTCATTTCCTCAGCAAGTCAAACTGAACCAAGACCCAGCACAAATTCCTTCATCTACCTTTACGACAGTTCTCAAATATGTGTTGCTGCCATTCACGGAAGGCTTTTTTCGTTCCAAAGACTTCCTGTTGAGTTCGGGATACTCTCAAGACTCCTGCACCGTCCTGCAGTTACTCGCCGCCCGTAACCGCTCTCGCCCTGCTCTGTGCCGAGGGCAGGCTGGGCTGGCTCTCTCTCCAGCGCCACTGCCTTCAACGTTTCACTGACCGGGGTGCTGCCAGACCAAGAGGTTGAAGAAAAAGGCAAACCTGGAGAGCACAGCGGAACTCCGCGGCTCAGCCCCAGCAGGGATCGGAGGACGCCGCACGCCACCGGAAGAAAGGAGCGGGAATTCGGCTCCGGGGTCGGGAGCCGCAGCCTTTCGCCGTTCCCTTTCCACTTCCGTGCCTCCGCTCTTACCTCTCCCGTGAACTCCGCTCCCGTCCCCTCTCCCGGCAGCTGCAGCGCCGGGCGGCGATCGGCGGCTGGCTCCCCGTGCGGGCGCAGCGCTGAGTCACGGCGGG
>NW_008587130.1:7197-9104 GCF_000691845.1 Merops nubicus | reverse complement strand
CTTTCAAACCATTACATATTTTGGTGCCCAACCCTAAGACCTTGACAACTGTTACTTTATCTGGGCTGCTGTGGGATTAAGTAAGATTATTCACCTAGCTGCAAAACATTTTCAATAAACTTCCTCTTTGGTGAGAACACATAAATACACGCTATGTGCCATTTTACAGGTTTAATTAATTTTATAAATAAAGGAAAGATTTCAGAGCACATGGGATTTTAACACAAACAGTTTTGTGAGGGCTTTCCATGAAGTCTGCTGATAACTGATATAATCGAGATAATTCAGGATTTCCCTTCAGTGTTTCTTAAGCGGTTGGAAACCATCAGTAGGTACTTGTGCCTGGTAAGTTGGCTGTGGAGCTTACTCATTCATGAACACATATTAAATTAAAACATTATTGCCATGTAGAACTGCATTAGAACAGGAGGAAGCAGATACAAAGGTTAGATATTTTGCTTCCTTTTGAGTTCATGTATGCAAACAAATACAGAGTTTCTTGCCATACATCATCTTGCAGAAAGACTATATTCATTTAAATGTAATTCCTGAAAAGCAGAGTTTTTTTATCATCTTTCAATCCTTTTTGTTGTACTAGATTCTTTTCAGTGATGTCGTGGAAATCAGATGGCCTGACCCTGCTACAGCTGATCTGACAAAACATATAGACAATGGCATTGTGCAGATCTCGTCAGTTGATGGTTATGCTCACCTTTACCTGTCAGAACTGCCGCAGGAATTTACAGTGGACTTCTTGTGCAAAGTCAGCCAGTCACTTGCACCATCCTTATGGTCCTCTGCAAAGGACAGCAACTATCAAACCAGAGATCAATATGGAAAATCAAGTAAAAGTTCTATTGCAGAAATTTCATTGAAACAAACAAGAATAGCAAACAAGAAGAATGAACATGTTTGTGCTGAAGGTAAATGCAGAGAACCAACAAAACCAACACAGCAGAAAGACAGAGATGGAGTCCCTTTGTTATACAGAGATGGTTCTTTTGAATACACATGGGTTACACAGCACTGGTCTGTTTCCTCCTACCCTGAAGAATGGAAATACCCTTTGTCATTGGCACTACTGTGCTCTAACTTAAATGCTGTTCAGAATGTAACGAAGGCACGTGAAAAAAACAACCATACATCTACAGCAGCTGATGTTTTAACAGCCCCTGAAACCCATGAAACAGTTTCTCGTTTACCTACAGCTCTGCCTCTCAGCTGCAGAGCTCCACATTTACACAGGTAATTTAAGCTCTTTACTTTGCAGTTTTTAATGTATGGTTTACAGTTCTGCAATTTGGAACTTCATTCAACTGCAGCAAAATAACTGATTTCAGAAAGGCTATAACCTTTTTTTTTAACAAAGGGGTTTTTTAGGAACTTCTTGAAACATCACATTTTTGAAAATAACATTCTGTATCCTACTCTAAGGAATGTATAGTAATTAGTCCACTGGAAAACAAAATTCTGACATGCTGTGTAAATATGAAGAAGATAATACTCAAAAAATACCCACAGGTTTTGGGTTGGTTTGGGTTTTTTTTTTCATTTTTGAGAAGCTAATACTTCTGAGGTGAGCCAGTGGCATACATTCTCTGTCAGCACAACTCAAATCAGAAGAACCTTTGTGGGTTTGCAAACTGATTTAGTAACTAATGTGGATAACTAAGGCAGGGGACTCTGAAAATGCACGGGCTCTATTTCTTTGGATAGATGAGTGTGCATCTGTTTTGGTACAGACATGATTAGCAGCACCGTTGCGTGAAGAGAAAGGGGTAGGGGAAGGGGTAAGGGAGAGACAAATTCGTTAAGAGACAAATCCCCTGGCTTTCTAGCCGGTCCTCAGCTATTAGAGGGGCTGGGGGCGGCTGAACTTGTCTCTCAGTAGGCTCCAGCGAGAGGCG
>NW_008587130.1:2573-7165 GCF_000691845.1 Merops nubicus | reverse complement strand
CCCGCCGGAGGCAGGAGCAGCAGGGGTGAGTGACACCCAACCTACGGAGGCTTCGCGACGGCCGGGGATAAACACGCTACGCTGCAGGCTAGCTGTAGAGCTCTAAAATGCAATTGCAATTACAATAATAATAATCTCCCGGAGAAAACCACTCGGTGGAGCTGAGACCGCTTATCTTCCCCAGAGGCGTCTGTCCCTGCTGGGGGGGATGAGGAGAACAGGCCTGTCGGGCTGTCCCCACGACTGGGCGCCGAATCCTTGTCCCACAAACGGGGCCCAAGAAGAAATTATATTTATGCCTTTTTTGTCACTGATGTTCAAAGTGTGGGGATGGGGCTGCAGGCAGATAATTATTCATTCTAATTAGCACAGAACTTCCTTATCTGCACCAGCAGGGAGTGGAGTGCCAGGAGCCAGGTGGGGGAACGGGGTGAGCAGCCTCCTACTGCATTCCACATTCCGTATCAGGGCCTCAAGGACACAGGCCACTGATCTTCTCGCAGCCCCCATGTCTGCCCTGGCAACAGATGTTTGTTGGCAATGTCAAGCTTTGTGTGATTTGTGCTAGTTTTGTGCCTTCTGCATCTAACAAGCACACAAAAGAAAATCCTGACCTTCAAACTTACTGAGCGTTTTATTGTATTTTATACAGGTGGGCTTTCTGTGACTTCTTTCACAATCAAGATACTGAGATGTATTCATGCCCTCAGCTAATTCAAGTTGTATGGTGCCAGGGTGTTTTTTATAGGTATGTGGAAGGTAATGCATTTCATCTTTGGAATACTTCATTTGTATGGGAATTAGGCTTTAAGATGAGATGTCTTTGTCCATTTCTTACTCTTCTGAGAAATTACACAAAATCTTCAGGTAAGGGTCTGTTCATTTCTGGTGTTTGTTCATTGGATGTCAAATTTCCTAGTACAGTATATTTCCAGGTCTGAAGATGAGTATGTTTGGTATGAGAGAAAAAATCTGAAGTGATGTTTAAGGCTTTTGAAGCATTCTAAATACTTGTTAAAAATCTTGTTATTTCACTTAGATTTATCCATGGGAGGACAGACATCGCAGAAATTTATCCTGGTGATGACTCATTTTTCAAGTCAGAGGGAGCACTTCTGGGAAACTATTTCATACATTATGCAATCCAAAAAGGAACAAAAAAGGTATAAAACTATTTTACAATATGTTCCAAATTACTTCAGCTTAGCAGTTTTCTTAGTTTTAAGACTTTTGGCTGAAGTCCCTACAGTGGTAATTACTATAATGACTCAATCAAGCAATCGGTCATACAAAAAATGAGGTTACTCTGTTTCAGAACATATTTTTGTAAACTATAGACACAGTAAGAAAAAATTTTTTTCATCACAATGTTTCCTAAGATCAAGTATATACCACAGTAAGATTCTACAGTAATTCAGAAGTTTAGTCTTTAAGTAATGTATTGATTAGAGTTTAATCTTTTTGTACTTGGAAGTGTTTTCTTTTTTACTACTGGAAGATGCAGGTTCTGTTCTCACTTGGCCACAGACAAGCTGTTTGGTGCTGGAGAAATGGTTGTGCCTTTCTGTGTCTATCTGTTGTTGGGTTTCCCCAGAGCAGAGATCTTCTCAAGTGCTTATGGAATGCTTTGTATTTTTAAAGCAGACATGAGGGTCAACTTTGTACCCTTCAGATCTAGCCTTTAACTTGTAGTCAAACATAGTTACTCAGTAATGAACTCCAGTCTGGTCTCTGGTAAGAGAACTTCTTGGGGTTGCAAGGAAACTGTGAGCATTTCTTCACAGAGAAGGAGGCTTAAAGGA
The DNA here is from genome assembly GCF_000691845.1 of Merops nubicus. NCBI lineage: Eukaryota > Metazoa > Chordata > Aves > Coraciiformes > Meropidae > Merops > Merops nubicus. Next base: position 5,363 of record NW_008587130.1, on the reverse strand, counting down.
TACAACTGTATAGTTTTTTTTACTTTTGAAGGAGGTATTTTTCTGTGTTCTGAGACATTTAAATGTGATTATGGTTGCTTTCTGGGAGATGGGAAATTTCACATCTTGCAAGCTCTTAATACTGTTTTCATGCTACAATACCTGTAACTAACTTGCCTCCTTTCTGCTCTTTACTGCAGAGAGAAGAGAAGATGTATTCAGCAAACAGCTTACCTCCTGATGTACCAGGAAGTCTGTACTCTGTGTCTTCCATTATTACTGAGGCAAACAAGTAACTTTAATCCACTTTATCTTTGTTACATTAATTCCTCTGACTTTGAAAGGACAGCAATTAAAACTACACATAATATTCATTATGATACAAAGAATAAAATTAAAGGAATTTATATTAGCACTGAGGATGTCTATAAACTTAGAAAAATTACAACTGTTAGAAGACATAGTAAATATGAAATGCTTAGTGTTTTGGTTTTTTTTTTTCCTCCTCAGAATACTTCAATATTGCTACAAGACTAAGCTATCATTAACTCATAACTATTATCTCTGCTGCTGGAAAATGGTATGTAGCTGAAGATGTACAAATCTTTCGGTGTTACAAGGATGATTATACGGTCTTTAGGGAACAGCACCTAATGTGGAGGGAAGAATGGTGGGTGTGTTCTCAGAGATCAGAAGGTATACATTTGGGAACCAGCAGAAGCATGCAATGTGAAGGTGTGTTTGTGAAGTGGAAAGCAATTGCATGATAAGGAGTGCTGGTTGTGATCTGGAAGAATAAGTGAACCGAAAATTTGGAAGAGATACAAATGGCTGTAGTGATGTAAATAACCTTTCCTGAGGTTTTTAAGGGATTTGCTTCTAGGTACCTGAGACAGATGGACGAGAAACGTTGCCTGTTGTGTTGTGTGAAAAGACTATCCCCAGCATAGGAAGACTTGTTGTGTACTCAGATCATAAAGTGCATGCTGCTTTTTGGGATGGCATAGCCTTGAACATGGTCTGGGATTTCACTTCTTCGTGTAGTAAGATTCAGGTAACTCATGAGTCCGATGAATGGCTCTTTTTAAAACTTTTAATGGAAAAATGTTACTAGGAAACCAAGAAAGAAACTAAACAAAAATTATGATGCCTGTAAAATACAAACTGAAGTCTTTTGAAAGACTCCTAACTCACAGCAGTCTGCTGCTGTGTCTTGCTCTTGAAATTGAATGAAAACATGAGCTATCCACAAATGCCGCTGTTAATGTATTGCCAGTATCTTAAACAGAAAGGAGGAAAAGTATCTTAGTGCTTAACTGATGTTTGAAGAAACAAATGAAATTTTATTCTTTTAAGAAGTCACTCACATTGATCAAAGAAGGGAGAATTTGGTTTTCATTTCAAATTATCAAGCAAATGGATAGTGAAAAATTTCTCAGAAAACTCAACTTGCACATAAGGTATTCCATACACACTTCAAAATCTACTTAATATAAAAGTAAAAAGACTATATTGATTTTTGCAAAGTGGCCCTATGGACAAAATTATATGAGTGTGGGGTTCAAGCACTACTGCTGAGACTTTTGGCTTCTGTGTCTGCTTATTACCCTAAGGTGACAAGATAACAAGTTAAAATGTCTGAGGGGATGGTTCTCTATTACAAACAACACAAATACCATAGTCAGTGTGTCAAAAGATACAGTATGACTTCCCCATGTGAGCTACCTCAAATCTGTATATTCAGTCATGTTAAAAGGAGGAAGAACTGAAAATTCTGTGGGTTTGGAAACATTTCTACACACTTTTAGAAATAATTTATTCTTGAATATCACAAAGCAAGTATTAGGGTTATGCTATAACATAATATCATCTTCCTTGGTTATTTTCCCTCCACAACTGTCATAGCAGACTGTACCAAATTCTATCCTCAGCAAAGCACAAACTTAAGTGTTTGAAGTGGATTGTTCATAGGTACTTCATTCTTAAATTGGCATATTATACTTGGTTTTTTCTTCTCCAGACTGCAGCAGAAAATTAATACTTGTATTTTCTTTTTATTCTAAGGTAAATGAAGAAGTAGGCTGGTGTAAGTTAACTACTGCTGACGGGGTGCAGCAGCTAATACCAATCAGTCATCCTGGAATCTATGAAAGGTACAAGTAATTTTAAACCATTTGAAATACAATATAAGAATTCTCTACAAATCCATTTATATGAAGAAATGCTATTTACTGAAAATAAATGGAGGTGGGGGAGCCAATCGCATAATGATGAGAGCTCCTTCTCTATCTGGCAAAAGATTCAGGACCTGTATGACTCAGGACAACTCCATGCTGTCATTCTTTTATAATTGTTCCAGTAATGTCTTTTTAAAAAAATAAGCAGAGCTGCAACTTGTCTCTTACATCAGTCGATAAGAAAAAAAAACAAAACAAAACAAAACAAACAAACAAAACAAAAAAAATAAACAAAAACATTGTCCTATATATAGTTGGTACCTAGATGGTACCTAGAACAGGATACACTTTATACGATTTTTGCTTTATTACAGATACTGAGGTCTGCCTGCAGATTGTTTCCCTAATCTCCCTAATCTGCTGGCTCTAATTGCAGCCCTGTTATGGGAACCATCAGAAGCTCACTGTGCTGCACTTCAGCAAGCAGATTTTCAGACGTAATGCGATAACTAACATTTCTACACTGTCCATTACAAATCATAGCTTTATTATAATTTTTTTTAACCTCATAGATTTAAATGCAAAGGAGATTGTAGACAAAAAGTGGGAATACAAAAATGGCAAGGAAATGTAG
>NW_008587130.1:0-2542 GCF_000691845.1 Merops nubicus | reverse complement strand
AAAGCTAGATTTTTAATCATGTTTTTTTCATTTAGATCCAGGTGTATTGCTTCATACCTTCAGGTTTTTGTTTGAATTATTAGAGTGTATTTCTCGTGTAACTAACTACTTTTTTTATGAATTTTCATGTTAACATAGGTACATCAGAACAGCCATAGAATGGTGCAGAAGTTTGAATGAAAGGAAGGAGATTCCTGAATACGCTGCACACTCTGTAAATGAAGAAAATTGGTATTAATCTTTATCCCAAATAATTGCCTACAAATAATGTTGGGGGAAAAAAAAAACTAAAAGAGACTATAAACTGAATTTTATAGATGATAAAAAATGAAAACTGTTAAGTCCATTTATTTGGTGTGGTTTCGTATTTTCAGTGTTCAAAAATGTTACATAAGTTGAGTTCTAGTCATTGCACTTCTGCCTGCCCTACTTAAAAATCAGAATTACTGTGACTTTGCCAAAGGAATATTAATGTTACGTGGGTAGAGTATTGCAAGGTGAAGGGGTTCCAGACTAAGAAGGGTGTCTTTTAACAGAACACCAGGCTGTTCAAAACACTAATTTGAACTGCTAAGTGACACTTGCATCTCTTGCTAATATATTGGTCCTTTTTAATACATGGTAATGACCAAAGATCCACTGACATCATATACAGACATATTCAGCTATTAAAAATGTGCTAACTGAAGTAGATTACACTTGCACTTGTTATTCAAATTATAGCAGATTCAGCAGCTGATGAAAGGAGGATTATGTCTATATTTATACATACATAGAGCAAAGAGACTATTCTGAGAGCAGAGCCCTGATTTCTGGAAACACAAATGATTGGCAAATGGCAGCAACTGACTAGTGGTATAAAACATTAAAGTAAAGCATTTTTTTTTCACTTGGATTTCACTCATCTTAATTTCAGTATTGCTGGAAACTGTTATAATAAAGACTAAAATCTGAAGTAGAATATACATTTGAGAACCTTTTATGATAATAAATTGCTTAATAAACTTTATTTTCTTGGACAGGTCTGCTGATGCTGAGCTTGAAAAAATACAGAGATTTAACTGTATCCTTTTGAAAGCTGTAAAGATTTTTCACTTTTATATTCTGTTGTTCATCTGCATATCCAGATCTGCATTTTATGTCATCAAAGGATCTCTATCCTGTTCTCACCTTCTTTTACTGTCTTACTCACTTCTTAAAATTAAATTAATTATTTTTAAGCTGCTTTTTTGGTTTGGTTTGGTTTGGTTTGGTTTTTTATCATTTATTGTATCCAACTTCTGCATCACAGCACCAGAAACAAAAATGGTGGCAAACTATAGAACTAAAATAAGAAATTACTAAAAGAAAGGAAGTTCAGTAGTAGTTAGTGTGGCTTACACCTGCTAATCTGTTCTTGCAAGGGGGATGATGCAGTGCCTTGGGGCTCGTTGTGGCAGTACAGTACCTCTCTGTTTGTTAGCTACCTCAGTATCATTCTGTGGTGTTCAGCCAGTTGGAAAAAGTGTGCTGTGCAGCATGGGTTTAAAGCCACTCTAGAATTGTCTTTAAGCCACTGTTCATTTTATCAGTGTGGAAAGTGCATCCTGTTAAACTGCGCCGTGTGACATGAGACAGTTTAGTTTTTAGAGTCACTTTTGGGTAACTTGAAGTCTTAGTTGAAGACATCCTCTATAGATGTTGTAGACATTTTTAAGTTGTATGCTCATTTTTTTAGCTTTATGTAACTACCATGCTATGAAATCATAGAATGATAGAACGTGAGACTTTGCAATGCAGAATGATGGATACAAATACAGAGCAGTATTTCCCGTATTGGGAGAAAGAGTTTGATGTTTTCTCTTGACAAACTGACACTAGTTTTATTGGATAATAGCAATATTCTGGAAAGGATATCTACTGCAGAAACCAATCTGTCTGGTGTCACCGTCAGAAAAACAGAAGATGGGAGTGAGCTGGAAGCAATCAGTGAAGTGTGTGTCCTGGAAGCGTTGGAAAAAACTTCCAAAGTAATTCAGGATATTGAGTCTCTACTTGCAGCTTCTGGGAAGCAAAGCCTCATAGCACACGAAGATCAGTGTTCAGTATCCTCGTAGCAGCTGCACCTCAAAGCCTCCTCAGACAGAGCTGGGACAAGGGGAACAGAGGCTGAGGGCAGAGTATTAGGTTGCCATTACAATATCGATACAGACCAGAAAGCCTATCAGTTGCCATTATAATACTACAGTACTATATAGGGGATAGGCAAAAAGGTGAAACAATAGAGCGCAGATCTGTCAGTACGTCAGGGCTGACCTGACAGTGCTGTTTGAACTGTTTCATTTTAGAGGAGATGGTGCAAGAAACTTTAACTGTTCAGGGGAGTACGGTAGGGATAAGCGGTTTTAACTGTAAAAGTATGCCTTTATTCATTACTTTACACCAAGTAGCCTAATACCGAATAAAAATTTCCCAAAATGCTTTCTAGCCTGGTATTTTGTACTGAGAACTTATTAAAGCATCTTCGGCCCTTCCTGGTGTGGTCTGTCGTTATCCGCCGCGA
>NW_008587129.1:278-25001 GCF_000691845.1 Merops nubicus | reverse complement strand
AGCCGTGACTCTCGCTCCCCTCAAGGGCAGAGCCTGGGGCTGTGCCCCGGCCGTAAGTGTCCTGGGGTAAGAAAATCCTCTTCACCTCCTCCCTGGAGAGCTCACCGCTCCCCACTGCTTGCCTGCAGTGACCTTTGCGCTGTCCCTGTGAGAGGGTGCGATGTTTCTGAAGGGGACTCTACAAGTTATTCTGCTGGCATAAAATGCTCTAGTTGCCGCTGGTGACATACTGCTGGGAAGGCATTGGTGAGGAGGCTCATGATGGGGTGTTGGGCTGGCCCTAGAAAGGCTGGGTGCTGCTCCTTCACAAGATGGACAGGCTGCCCTGCCATGCTCCTGGCTCCAGTATGATGCGTAGGAGCTGTGCTCCAAGGGCACGGTCCATCCTGTGGAAGACCTCAGTGTGACATGGAAGAGAGCAGGCCCTCCAGGCTTGTGGAGAGTGCCATGGGGTGCCGGTTTTTCCAGGTGGGGTAGAGCTTAATTGCTTGCCCATGACTTGACTCTGGTTTAATGCTGCAGGCCAACCTCAAGAAACTGGGACAGGAAAGGAGGTTTTGGAGTCCTACATCTTTCTGATGGTCACAGTTGTATCCTTTCAAAGATCTGTAAGTCTCCCTGTGCCTTTTGCTGCTTTGAGGTGTATCAGCCTCAGACTTTCCCGAAACTTGCGTGAAATTGCTCTGTCTTGTGTTACCTGTTTGAAGAACAGGTATAACTGTGTCCGTTTACCTTCTTCACAGTCTTCCAGCAGGTACTCCAGAGCACAGGAGCTGCCTTGTCCCAGTGTGCCACAAGTGTGTTGTGTAAAAAGCGTCCTATCCACATGTATAGGAGCCTTCAGAGCCTGTTGTTGATTCTTGGTGCTGTCCAGTTGCTTGCGTGGCGTCCCACCAGTAGGTTACCAGACTTTGCTTTGCAAGCTTCTCTGTCTGTTCAGACACCCTTTTGTGGTCCTTGCATCCAACCGTGGCATCAGGATGCTCTTTCCCAAAAAAGTGACTGGGGAACGTTTGTGGACCAGCTCTTACTCTAGCTGTTTTTGTCTTGTAGCCCACAGACATAGCAGTTGGCAGCTTCTTCATAGAGTATGGTTCTGTCTGGCACAGGTTAGAATCTGTAGCTCTTGACAGGTTGTGGTAAGAAGGATCCCTGGCACATGTGTATCTGGAAACTGGGAAGATTCATCCCATTTACTGGAAATTCCTACTGCAGCTGCTTTCCCAGCACTTCTCCAGACATTGACTCCAGTCCCACCTGCAGTGGCTGTAAATAACAGCATAGTAGCATTGCCTTTCTTATGCTGTGAGCTGACACCATCATTTGGCCAACCGATATGGGCAGTTTCCTTCTGTGGCGTCCAATCCCTGCATAGGGATATTTTTGCACAGCATCTAAATCTTGGAAATCCTTCTCATGGGATATCAGAGTTGTGTGCTTCACGAGGTGAGAGCTCTGTCAGGCAGTAGGTAGAGACTGCATACGCAAGAGGTCAAACTGGATGTATTTGGCCTCTCAAAACTTGTTAGTGCTTGTAGTCTTAATGTTGCTTAAAAAGTAGAAAACTTAAGTACATCTTGTTGGGAATTTCTCCCTAGCTCTTCAAACGTGATTAAAAACACCGTGGGAAAGGAAGGGTGTGGAGATGAAGGTGGCAAACTCCACCAGCTGTGGTCATGGGTGGGTGCTTCTGCTGAGTGTTGGGAGTGCAAGCCAGTGGGGAAACTGATGTGGCAAAGAACAGAAAACAGCATGGGTACATAGGCTGGGGTGAATGGAGGAGGAAATTGGATATAGGGAATGGAGAGGAAGTGGAGAGCCATTAATGTTTTGATAGGGAAGTTAAACTGAATGACCTTGAGAGGACTTTTTGTTCCAGGTAGCTTGTCCTATCAGGAATTGTGGCTTAATTTGAATCGGGGAGGGAGAGAGGAAAACGTCACACAATGTCAACTTCCCAGTAGCAGTTCAAAAATAGGAAATATGGGTGAAAAAAAAACATAAATAGAAAATTCTTGAAAGGATAACTTGTGACTTCTAATGGGGTTGCCACTGTGGACTACTAAATGACAGGGTATTGTAGTTCTTGAAACAAGAACAGAGACTGTATGTGATCCTTCTGCATGAAATTATTTGGGTGCTTCTGCAAGGCAAAACCAGGTTCCAGTGGGAACAGGGCCTACTCTGGGAAACATAAAACAGAGGAAGAGCAATGCAGTTCCTGAATTCATATGACTGCATTAGGCTATCAAATTTCATATGAATAAGGGGCATTATATTTTGTGCTCTAGTGTTTGCAGTGGAAGTCTTGGACAGTATGAACTCTAGACAGTTCAAACAGAAAGCAAAAAATCCCAGTTTCATCATTAAAGCTTGCATGTTAAAATCCTTGGAGTTGTCCATAATGTGAAAGTGGTATTAAAAGTGTTACACAGGAAAATGGCAAGGTTCTGATGTTATTTCCTGTTCTGTATACCTGGTGTGGGCCAGACTTAAAGGATAAAGCACTATATCATTTAAGTTAAGCTCATAACCAGACTTCCTTTACAAGCTATGTTTCCAATTCCCTCTTCCCTCATATTTAACTGCCTCCATACCACTGGAGTTAGTTAGTTCTAGCAGTTTGACCTGGTATTTCCATGTCTGCTTTCAGACTTGGAGTCAATACAAAGGGAACACTTCCTTATGTCAATATGCCCATGGAGATATCAGATCTAATGGAAGTATTTTAAGCACATAGTCAACATAAGGCTTGCTTCTTTCTTAAAATACTTCTTCTTGAAAATCAAGAAATAAAGCTTAATCTTACACTGGATTTGTTGTTAAAGTCTGGTGGTAGTGTAGATGAAAATTAGTCTTCCCTTGAATTTTGCAGTATAAAGTCTGTGGCTTTCATATTCAAAGCCACAACAGACTGTTTTGAATGTGCCTTCTTTTGTGGCCTGAAAGAATTAAGAAAATATGCACATGCTTCATTTCCAATGTGTGTTTTAACTTAATCTCATAACAACAAGACTGTGGAAGAGAAACAGGCACTATGTTGGAGTAATGAGAACAAACCTCTAGATTTTTCTTTTTAAGGGATAAACATTTGAATTTATTCTTTTTTCCATTCACATTATTTCCTTTTGTCTTAATTTACTTGTACTTATGTCCATGTTTTCTTCCCTAGAGGGAACTGCAAAGAAAGGATTCAGAGTTCTCTCTAATTATAGTATATTGCTGTTATAATGGTTAATGTGCCTCAGCAGAAAAATATCTCAAGACGGTTACATCTGAAACTGGGCTTTGCTAGCTGTGCTTTTTTTTTTTTTTTTTTGTACTTCAGAGGCCCTTTACTCAATTTTGTGCATTTGTCGGTAGGTCAGTAAATCTGAGCCACCTCAGATCAGTTATGAAAATGAGGAAATTTTCTAGACATGATAAAGTGTATGCCATTGGGAGAAACTGTTATTAATTTAGGAAAGATTGGTGGAATTGAGGAGGTAGGAGTAACCAACATAATCCATTTTCTGTGCTCAGAAGGAGACCTTTCAGGTTGACTCCAGCTCATGCAATATTGAAAGTGTGCCTGGCTGAAGGTCTTCAGTTGGAAGTCTATAAGCATTTCTTTAATTTCTTTTTTTGTTTGTTTGTTTGGGGTTTTTTTTGTGAGATAGTGTCCTATCTTTAGTGCTCTTTGTAACCTTTCTTTCTATAAACATCTGGTAACTTCATAATTTGTGGTTCTGCTCAGCTGGTTCTTTAGCTGGGTCCTACTCTTATAAGTGGCTAACTGAAGTGACTCGATAGATTGCCTTGCATTGCAGACAAATAAAACTGCAGACACTGGTCACTCAGAAAGATAGTTATGGTTGTGTCCTGGTTTCATCCAGTGGTGAACTGCGGTTACTGGGGAGTGAAGCAAAGCTTGTTGTGGCTGATATGTGTTCAACAGTTTGCTTCCAGAAATAATAAAATACTTTGTTATTCTTGTGTAATAGCTGTTGTTGAAGCTTGTCTAAGTCAATGTATCTTGACTTTTAGCTTCCAGTCATCTGAATTAGTAACAGCATAGTGGAAGCTGGTAGGGCAAAGGCTGAAGCTTAGCTAATGAACATAAATAACTAAGCAGAGTCCCTGCTTCCACCTCTGACAAACTCCTCCAGTCCTTATGCATCCCTCCTAATATATGCAGTTCAGTAGATTAAGTTGTCTGTCATGGGAGACTGCTGGGGAGAGGAAGAGGGCGGTGTTAAAACACAGCAATGTGAGCATGCTTAAGTACCTGCTACACATGGTGGGGGACAGCTTTCTCATGGCCCTTCCAAACTTACTATCCATAGTCTTAAATTCCCCCAGTTTTCAGGTTGGTTTTTGGTGGATGGTAGCCGCTTGGACTGAGATCTTCATGGTTGCAGGTCGCTGTGGTAGTGAGTACAGGTGCCCGTCTGAGCCCTGCGGGCCAGAATGTCAGAGCAGCACAAACCTCCTCGTGGGTAATTGCAGGAATAGTATTTTCTTTCTGGAGCTCACTGAATGGTAATCTGTCCTAAATTTCAGTCAGGCTTTCCCAGCCCCATTTTGTCCACATCCAGCAGATTTGTCATCCATACTACCATATGGACTATTATTTGCCTCAGCACTAGTTTCTGTTTTAGTCCTGAATGTGAGCACAGTAGTCTTCTGGGAGCCACTTTGTTATATTTTTGTTTTAAAGCTTTCTTGGACCAGAGACAAAAGATTCAGGAGTAGGGGCAGTTGAAAGGCTCTGGCTGTGGAATCAGGGAGTGTTAAAGTACATGGTCTTTCACATGACTTCTCTTTTTTGGTTTTGTTTGTTTGTTTTTCAGAACGGAACAAAAAATCTCTTATGTACTTGCTCGTGCAACTGTATAGGACAGGAAAATGATTTAAGGAGAGAAATAGTAAAGTCTTTATCACCTGTGGAAGTAGAAGCAAGATTTATATGCTTGGAAAAGGTATGTATTAGAAGATTTGGTAAAAAGTCCAATAATCATCAATACTCATTTGCATTAAGGTTCTTTCTCTCAAAAGCTATCACTTCTTGCTATTCACTGCAGAAATTTCCCCTGTCTTTCTTTTTTCTCAAGAGGAAAGCTAGCCTGTCCTTGCTCTCAAGATTAAATCTTTCAAAGTAATGTCCTATTAATCATAAGACTGTATAGCTAAAGAAACAAGTCATTTACCTGTGCAACAACAATTAAAATGGTTTTCAGTCTAACTGTAACCAGAGTTCTGTCTTTTTGTTGCTATTCAGCAGCAGCGAATTTGATTAGGGCCTTTACTCCATAATGGAGGTGCTACAAAATAGAATATACACTGAAGATTGTTCAATAAAGGCTGAGTAGCAAATGGAGAAGTACATATTATAATGTAGATAGTCCCACTGTTGTTTTTCTTGCTTCTTCTGATTCATGTATTTTCATGTTTACAGATCTGCTGTGGTTTTCTGCCACTTAATGCTAGCAGGGGGAAAAAACCCAGCTCGTCTACTTGAGGACAGTCTGTTGTAATGTATCCAGTGGTTGTTCCTGCACCAGGAGGTGAAGGAAATAACAGACAACATGGGAAACTTATTTTTTTCCTTTTTGTTTTTGGAGCTGTGTTGCTTTGTGCTGGATTCCTGCTTTCGGTCTTTATTCTCCAGTCATGCCCATCTGGAACCTTCAGTGACTGTAGTGAGGTCCTTAAGGCCACTGGGCCTTTACTGGCTGTAAGTGGACTGGTTTGTGTTCTACTGGCACGATCAAGAGCCAGGCTGTACATAAGACAAAGACAGTTGCAAAATGAGCAGGTGTACAGCCTTGTCTTCTGTCGTGGGAGCTGTCAGTTTGCCCAGTTTCTCATATTTGGATTCCTGTTTTTAACTAGTGGAATGCTAATCAGCATCCTGGGTATTTGGGTTCCTGGCTGCAGCCCCAGCTGGCACAGCATACAGCTCAATCACACCGGCAGTTCTGATGTGGACCCCCAGGGCTGTGGATTCCTGTCACTTCAAATCATGGGACCTTTGATTGTGCTCACTGGGTTGTGTTTCTTTGTGATAGCTCATGTTAAAAAGAAACAAAACTTAAATCTCAACCAAGAATCTTGCGAAAGTGAAGAACATCCTCAGAGCCCTGAATCTTTTCAGGTTACAGTAGGTGGGTAAATAATGTGTGAACTTCACATTTGAGAGTTAGTGTGGGAGGGGTGTTATGCATTAAAGATTTACCTCTCAATGTTACTCGTTTAAGCTCTAAGCAGGTCAGTTCTGGCATGTCAAACCAGCCAAACCAGAAGAATGTTGCTTTGTCTCAAATGTTTTTGGTTTGGTCAGTTCAGTTACCTTTCTCTCAAAGGCAAAACCGCTTTTTTGGCACAAAAAGAAAGATCTACCTGTCTGTGCAAAAGAAGGCGTGTAGTCTGACACAAGTGAGTACAATCCCACTTCCTTTCCCAAAGGCTGTAGCTGACACTGCAAATCACAGGTCTGATGACTTCTGTGATTATATTTGAGATATATTTTTGCCTTGAGCTCTGACCCCTTAAACAGGAGAATCTGATTCATAAGTGGTGTACGTTTTTAATCAAGGCCACGTCTTCCATCAGAGATGTAATTGCAAGATGCTTCTGTTAATTGCACAGTATTTGAGTAAATGTATGTGGTGTGTTGGCAGTGAATGCTGCCCTGTATGTAGTACTGCTTTTAATACCCCATGAATACATTCTATGCATAGATAATTCTGATAACTTTTTAGCTCTTGGAAAGGATTAAGGAGTCAATCAAAGTATTGCTTGACTATCGTCTGACTGGCTGGACTTGAAATTCATTATACAAAACTTTTTTCCTTCAGCCTGTCAAACCAATGTACAGACCCATAACCTGGTGACCCTCAGAAAACATAAGGGTACAAAGTCACTTTTCCAGGCATGAGGATAAACCAAAGGGCTGTGGAAAGGAATTCAGATTGTCTTCAAAGGTGAAAAAGCAAAATTAGTGGATTCCTTTTATGCTTCCATCAGGAAAAGTAAAACTGAAAGGTTGAAGGCTGAGGTCTTTTTAGCATAGTGATATTCTAGAACAACGGTGACTCAGCTAGAAAACATCCTCACCTCATTCAGTGTTTTTGCTCCTCTCTGACCTGTCCCTGCACACAAATTACAAAGGAAAAAAAGATGGTAGGCAGCTATAAGTGTTTATATAAATTATGTAGACTCAGTGACTAATACTAACCGTCTGTTTAAAAAAATAACAATAAAAATTCGAAAGTCCTGAGTTACAAAGCTGAAGTTGGCAGATAGGCTGTGCAGTACACTTAATACTGAATTATGTATCAATAAAGTCATGGCACTACCAGTGTCAGTAGTGTACCTTCAGCTACAACTAATTTATTAGGGAAATTGTCAAGGCACACCAGATCAGTCATTAGAAGCATTAATGACTTGAATACTTTTGTTACAACACTGCAGTAGATGTGGAGAAATTGAAAGTGCCCTATTTTAGATACATGAGGAACACTGAATACTTGCCTACCTTAAGGTGAGCCAACAGTAGCTATGTGCATTGCACTTCCAGTTTCTGAAGAGGTTTGTGTCTCCAAGCTAGGTGGAATGCTGCCCCTCCCCAGCTGTATTTTCTAAATTAAATCTTCCATTTATGAATATGCTGCATCTTTATTTTGGGATACTTTCAGGTTTGAATGTACCTCCAATGTACTTTCACAGCCCAGAATATAACAGTTCTTTATGTGGGATTGTTGCACTTTATCTGAAAAGATTGACAAATACAAATACTGTAATTCCAAAGACAGGAAATGTTCTCGGATGCAGTTAGAAAAAACGGTGCCCAGTTTTTCAGAGGTAGTAATTGGTGATTTTTTAATTTTTTTTTTTTTTTGCTAGGTGATGCAGTAATGGTATTTCCACCTCCACCACCTCCTTATTTTGCTGACCCTTTGTCACCAACTGTGACACATTGTCTTATGTCAAGTGGTTTCCCTGCAAGTGAAAATCCTCCACCATACCACTCTATCTTCAGCGATGGGTAAGACTGTTCTCTATTCTGTCTTCACAAATACGAGATGTTTCTCAAGATTCCCAAGGCAGTGTTCTTAAATAATCACTGTGAGTTAACTCTCTACAAAGTTTTCTAATGCATCACTCTACTTGCTTCGGGTACCTTGAAAGGCATTAAAAAACGTGGTATAAAAGAGACATCACAACAACAGTGTCATGAGGGTTAAATTCTTACCAGTTCACTGTGACTGAAGAGAACTTCTGAAGTGAAAACAAAGCTTTAAATTAGTGGCCTTATTTAAATATGCTTTGATTAGATTTCTTCCACAGATTGTCCAAGAAGTTGTGCCCTTGACAGCAGTGCCTCAGTGGCATGATATCCCCCCACTGCCAGATTTTAGAAAGCCTCTGTAGGCCACATGCAGCAAGCCCTTCATGACACCTATACACAGGTCCTGTGATGCTGGGAGCACCACTTTAGTGTGCTGTTCTCCCTGTGACCCCTGAAGACCCTGTTCTCCCTTCTCACTGCCTGGAAGAAATGAGACCCTCTGTGCTGGTCTGCCTGCTGTGGCAGTGTGTCGAGATAGAGGAATACCTTCATATTGCAGGAGAAGAGTGGGAGTCTCCAGGGAGCTTAAAAGGGAGGTTCCAGTGCCAGCTTCATCTCCAGATATTGTACCTTACCAAGGTAGCCACTCTACCATAACACTGAGTACAGCTCATTTGCTAGAGGCAGGCACCACCAAGCTCAGGGAGCAAGAGCTGCCAACTGACTGAATAGTTATCTGCACAATAAGAACCTGCAGGCTTATTTACCTCTGTGGTTTACCACTACTAGGCTGCTAACTTGAGGGTGAAAGAGATCACTGCAAGGCCCACATACTAAATGCCAGGAGAGCTAGATGCCACATGCCTAAAGCCCTCAACTTACTTTCAGGCCCTTAGTGATCTGGGATTCACTTGGCTTTATCTTTTGGGTGGTCCTCTATCAGCTTGGTTTTGATCTGTGAGTTGCTGATGTGGGAATTTTTCATTGGATGCCTTTGGTTGACAAGGCTGTACCTGCAGCATCCTAAGCACCATCACTGCAACGAGAGCTGCAGTCTGACTGTCTGTGTCCTGCTGTGGTAGTTGTTAGGCCACTGCTTTAGTAGCTTCTCACTGAACTCCAGGCTTCTCCGCTCACATAAGGCAGTGTGCTCAGGGCCCACTGTACCAGCTGTGTGACTTATGTCAGTACGGCTTCAAAACTCTAGTGCTGATCTTCCTATTGCAAGCAAGCAGGCATGAACCTTCTTCCTGCGCAAAGACCTAAATGCCAGAAGAGGAGGAGCCTTGTGTTAGCAACTGTGCTTATTCTTGTTATCATGCTGCGTGTAGTTACGCCTGTGGTTTTTAAGTCATCCTCTGAAGTATACCTGGTGGGTTCTTGAGGCTCAGCCCCACTGTATGAGGCACTCTGTTCTCTAGTCAATCACTGTCAACAACTCTTCATATCTTCCATTTCCTAGTGCCCTCCTCCAAACATTTTTTCATTATCTTTGTTAGATACAGCAGATGCCTCCTTCTGTTACTGCTACCACATGCCAGACTGTCTGTCTGCCTTTTCTCAAAGTCATTGGTTTTTTTAACATAGAATAAACACTTCTCTGTCAAAACCCCTACTTGTTCCTCCTTGCTACTAGTGCAACACTCTCTGGTGTGCTGTGGGACTGGCCCACAAAAAACAACAACAGAGAAGATCATGTACATTCTACTGAGAGGAGGGAGACACTCGGTGCTGGTTCCCACTGACTGAGGTCCAGCTTGAGGTTCGTGACTTGCGCTGAGGGGTGCATGGCCTAATAAACCCTATCTATACCCGTAATTCAATCTGGTGTTTTTCCACTTAAATTGTTTCAAAGAGAGTGGGTTTTGTACAGAGTTGATGAGATTCTGCCACTACTCAGCACCTTAAACACCTACCAATTTAGGATGACAAAGGGGATGTGGGGATGAGATGTCTGGGTTGATCAAGCAAAAGTACTTCCCAGAGAGCAGTGGCTCTGATGGTCGGGCACAAACTGTGGCATGAAGAAGCATTCTTATTTTGTTAAGTATAACAGATTTTGGCTGTTCTTGCAGTGAGATGTTTCACTATGCTACTGCACTCGGAGGACAGCCAGAGCAAGCAGGAGAAATAAACTCTTGCTGCTGAAAGAGGTGGTTTACATGAAGTCTCTGTCTTATTGTTGGGCTGGGTGAAGGCGTCCACAGCTGGAAGGTATTTTGTACCAGTTGCTGCTTGTCCCGGAGTTAGGAACCACATTGAGCCTGTTGGTGCTACAGCTCCAGTGTGCTCTGCAGCTCCCTTCTGATGTGTACATGCCAAAAGTACATACAGAACAAATGGTTGTGTGTGGAGACATGACTTGCCCTGAGTGTGAACCTGGACCTCTGTTAGCCCTAATACAGCCAACCCAAACATGGTCCAAGAACACCCTCAAAAAACACTTCAGTTTAAATAAGTTAAGAAGACCAGGCTGAAATAGATAACTGGGATAAATATGGGAATATATGTTCTGCTGTAGCCTTACAAACAGCTGAGAGACAGAGTGACTCCTTTACCACCTGTCTAAAATTACAGTGCACAAAACTGGGGGTCACAAGTCCTCTCTACCCTGCGATTTAAGGCCCAAGTTCAGGTCAGGCTGCCTGCCCATGTGCTTGGTAAAAAGTGTGAATTATCAAAGGGTGTGAAAGAATGCATGCAGCACATCCTGCACTAAAAAAGGAAAAATCAAAGGGCGGTGGGGCAATGGCAAAAACAGCCAGTAGCTCAGACTTCTTAGGGGCTCTCCCTGCTGGTGTGCACACCAAGTGTACCCCTCTTTCCCATCACCCGTTCTACAAAGTCCCCTGCAGCTGCATCAGCTGCCCCAACCCACAGAGTCCAGGTCTGGTGCTCCAAATTTTGTGTGTAAATCCATCAGTTCAATCATCACTGATTGTCTGCCTGAACTTCTGTCTTCTGAACATATGTACACAAAACAGCAGTTTGTAGCCCAGTTTGTTGGGGCATTTTCTAGTGGAATGAACAAAACACCTCATCTGTGGATGCAGAAACCCTGACTTCCTGCTTTGGTGTTCTGTGACTGGGGGTGCTATAGCTGTTGCCCTTCCATGCTCCCCACAATCCTCATGGAGACTGTGAGTTGCTACCATCTCTGGGTATTTCACTGGATCGCACTTTCCCACAGGCCAGCAGCCACAGTATCTTGGCTAGTGCAGATTGGTTCCCAAGCCCCTTCATGCAGAGCAGCAGTGGCCTTGTTCCTCCTAACACAGTGCTGTAGCTGAGGATCTCAAAGCTGGAAAGTAATGCCCATCTCATATGTGGGTGATTACTTGGCAAACATGATTTGTCTCTTCAGTCCATTGCTCCATGTTCTGTCAGCAAGTGCTGTGGTGGAGGCTGTGCTTGACGAGACACCTTGTAGGAAGCTAAGTCATGGTCTCATCCCAGAAGTGGTTGGTCTTTTTTCCTGCAATCAGTTGTATAGCACTTCAGCATTTGTCCGATATTCTGTTTTCTTCTCTGTCCTTTAAACACACACAGTCACACACCAGTAACAGCACTGAAGACGAGGTGACTGTGCTCTCTATTCCTGCTTCTCACATGGTATTGGTAGGTGTACAGAGGCACAAAGGCAAGAGTCACTTCTGTGAGCAAGTCAGGAGGAATGAGGAGTTCTCTTTCCTTGGGAAGGAGCTGAAGGCGTGTGCTGACAGCCAGCTCCAGGGTGAGATGAGCAGGGTACCAGAACCATACAGGTGCAACCAGCTGGGATCCAGTTGCAGTGGCTCAAGGAGGGCATTGAACACTTGGTGGCCGTCCTTTACTGTCACAGGGAACTTCAGCAGTCTGGTCATGTCCAGCTGCTGCTGTTCTGTTCCTACAGCTCCAGGCAGGAGTGCCACTCCTTACGTCTGTCATGGGTTGCTGGAAAGCTTCATGAAAGTTTCTGATCACCTTTCACATAAGATCTCAGATTGCTGAGGGTTGTCATTTTTGCGGTGCGATTCTAAGTCTAGTAACTGTCTTTCAGTAAGGGAAGGAGACAATGTGTGTGTGATAGACTACAAAAGGGAAGATGCATTAGGAGCCAAGGATCAGAAGAAGGCTTAATAAGATTGTGAGATAGCCCTGCCAGAACCCATAAGCCAGGCTGACTGGTAATGTGAAAGGTTAGAAGGGAGCTTGTTTGCTCTCTCCCTCTGAAGTAATAGAATTTTCATATGAGTCATAATGTAGTCCACAGAATTAAATCCTAATGCTTATGCAAGTTCTTTGCTTCAGGGATTTTTAGGGTCTGTGTGCATACATATATGTTTATGTAAGTCAAGCAGAATTTCACTCACTGGGGAGAAATGAATTATGCTAATGTGCAATTTTCTGTTTTGTAGAACACAGCTTGCAGATGATGAAAGATCAGTTGCTGTTAGAGAATGTGAAACCATATACACAATTTCTGGAAGCAGCTCACCTTCAGATATTTTACCAATGTTATACCTCTCCTCTGAATCGCCTCCAAAATATGAAGAAAAAGCATCAATAACAAATAATGAATGTTCTCCATCTTCTTCTTCATCTGTTTCCTTAGCCACATCTGACACGAGCTCATAGAGAACTGCCAGACTTCAGTTTTAAACTAAATTGTACACTCAGATTTACAGTTCTTGAATTTATTTACGTTTTGTAATAAAAGCAATAATGTTGGCTGTGTCTTAATTTTTCATCAAAAACATAAATGATGAATTTGTGTTTCGATAAATAGTAGATAGTGCTGGGCTTCTAAGCAGGTAGTCCAAATGGATTCATTTCTCTGCGAGAATGTTAAATGCTCATCTTGTTCTGTTACAGTTTCAGTTTCTACTTTTAGTTGGTCTTTATATAATGGAGGCACTAATTAGAGACTGACTTTTTTTGCTTATTTTAATTAAATCTGTTTGGAGCTCTAAAAAAGAAATAATTAGGAAGTGTTTTTATTTCTATTTTTGTATGACTTTTATGGAAAATACTTGTTTGCAAAGTTATTGACTTTACATGTACTCTGAGAGCATCACAAATGGGGATGTTTAAAATTGGGGATGTTTAAAATTGGGGCCAAATATGTTATAGAGAACTTAAATGGTTACTTTTTGGTTTGCCTAGTAACAAACACTCGGTCGCTTAATTTAGACCCTCTCTGGTCATTATGTAAGTATAATCTCTATGAAAATCAGTTTTAGCCAGCAGTTAAGAGCCCTAAGGCAACACTGAGGATAGTTAATAGGCTAACAGTTTAACTGTGGTCAATGACTGATTTCAGGGGATTATACTACTGTTACATGTCATCATTCATGTTTTATACAAGAAGTGCTTATTTGGTGAGAGCAAGCACCACTGGGCAGTGGTATCTTCCAGATGCAGATGTTACTTATCAGCAAATGCAAGAAGCAGTTTCATGGAGATAAAACAGATGTTTTTAACTGGTCCAGCATTTGACAAACCCTTCAGAAACACAGCTCTTTTCGCTGCCCTGTCCCTGTGAAGCCAGCCCCTCAGTTAGTGGTATCTGCCAGCCTTCTGGATGGAGTGACAACAGGTTCTAGTCCTATTTTGCCAGTGTTTGCACACATTTATGAACTGGAGGATTTGCTTGTAGTAGGTAAGAGTAGTTAGCAGGAACTGAGTTGCTGCTGACCTTCAGTGCTTTACAGCTTCTTCAGAATCCCATTTGGGAAAACCAGACCTGATTCTATACTCAGAAACAAGGTGGCAGAGCTTGGTTCAGCATGGTGAACTTGCCAGCAAAAACAGCTTGCAAGAGCAGTCTTGTGTTGCTCAGCTGAGTCTCTGAACACCTGCGTATTCTGGGACCTCAGCTACAGCTCAGCTTGTCTTTTGCATGCTGAATTTCACAGAACCTGTAACAGAATGCTAAGCTTGGAATTAAGCACTCAAATTCCTTCATGTGCCGAAAGGTGATTGCCTCGTGCCACTTTTCTATGAACATGCCTCTTACCTGCAGCATTCTTTAGAGAGATGTTCAGGAGCTCCTGCATTTAGCCATTTACTTCCACCCCTGCGTTGTGCCCTCCATTGTGCTAAGGCAGGTCTTTGTGCAGCAGCACAAAAATAAACCCACCCGTGAGGGAGGTATATTTAGCCAGCAATAGAGCTGAGGGGCTTAGGCATGCAGAGTAATGAGCAAACACAGCACAGACAGGGATTTAGTATGTGTGAGCTGATTAAACTGGCATGACTCAGCCACGGGAAGTGTCTATATGAAGAAAGGGGATCCACAAAAGCCAGCAGGCGTTTTGTCCTCTTTTCTCTCAAGCGTTTTTAACCTAGCAAGTTTTTCAAGGATGCTGTTCCTTTAATGTATTTCCTAATCCAAGCTATGGTTTACTGCCTTTCTGGGTTTTCTTTTTTTTAAAGTGTCTGTTCCTAACCTGATTTTTATCAGTGGTGCTCACTGCCCTGCATGATTTGTGCATGCAAAGCTTTGTACACGTCGAAGGAAATTGTCTCCCTCCCTGGGTTTGTCACGCTACTGTATAGCAAGTGTAGAGGCTGGGCTATTCTACCTAAAAGATCTCATGAAAACAAAGACCCGTGTTGGCTTTGTTCTATTATTTAAATTACAAATGAACACTCATTTGCTGAAGAGGTTAAACATCAAAAAGCACTTACTTTATACAAATCTTGAAATATGTCGCCATTTTTTTAAAAAACATATAGTCACATCTGATTGCTAACTGTAACGGTGTTAACCTTTTGTGCTGCCTGCAATTTGCTCAATCAGTTATTTCCCAAGGTGTGTCCAAGAGACCAGATGATTGACTCAAGTAGAATATGTCGACCCTGAGCTGAGTCCTCCGGAACTGAAATGTGGTCTTGGTTTTCTCCAAGTTTATTTTGTTTTGATATTCTACTGAAGAGTCTCGAGTTTGGATCAATTTATTCCTAAAAAAGCAGTCTTCATGGGAGCCATGCTTAAGAAGGCTGCTGACATGATTCTTTGGAGTCAGCACTTGAATTTCCTGGGAAGGGTAGATGTTACCTGTAAAACGAGGGTTGAAAACAGAATTTTTCTCTGTATCATTTTGAGAAGTTGCTTAGGAAAGAGTTCAATGTACAACTGTATTAGCATGAGTTCTTTTTTTGACTTAGAGAATCATTCCTTGAAAGCTCAGTGAATGTGCTAGTATGCATCTGTCTAACCTGCTTAGCACTGAGAGAGTTACCACAGCCAGGGCACAAGTGTCTGCTTACTGTGTTGTTGACGTGGGTTTGAGCAAGGTCAGAAGATATGAGAGGCTAGCAGATCTGCCTCCACCAGTGAAGGCTACCACTGGGTGAACAGCACTAGTGGGAGGAATTTCTGATGTGGGGAGTAGGGGTGAAATGTCTGTATTAGAAAGGAAGCAACAGCTTGTAAAACTATAAAAGTAGCTTAAAATAATACAGAATAGCATTTTTATTGAGGAAGTGAGATACTTTACTGTCACACTAATGGTTCTATAACCCCCGTTCTGCCTGAATGTTAGCTTAAGTGCTTGACATACAAATTCTAGGGAGCAAATCAAGTCGGTTACTGATTCACGCTTACTTAAACAGACAAAGTAGGAGGTAAGGATTGCTTATCCTCTCTAAATGAAATTAAGGTGTGTCTTCCTTGCTGCTTGCACTGATGTTGCTCTGCTTCTAACTGCAACACTACAATCCTTTGGCTATGAGAAGGATTCATGAAAAAATAAATTGATGCCTCATCTTTTCTTGAGGAGGAGTCTTTTTCTTGCCACACCAATGGGTAAAAAAAATGGAAAGGTAACTCATTTGAAAAACTAAGATCACACAGGTCCATGCAATGACACTGTTTTTAGGATAGCAGCCTTTGCTGGATTTCACCCCGCCCATCGTTGCCCTTTGTAGTGGTGGCACTATATCTATCTGTCTTGTCTATCTCCTTTCCATCTTACCTCTTCAGAGTCATGGTTCATGGGGCATTTTCGTCAATACCTCCACATTTCTGCTGCAGATGGGTCAACCTTCATCTAGGTCTGTGCTTATGCCTCTATCACACACACATGTATCTGGATCATTAGGTATGGGAATATCTTCAGTTTGTTGTACCTGCTGTTTAGACAACACTTTCTTGAGGCATATAAAACCATCTTGCAGGTAGGTGCAGTGGTGGGCATCTTGCTGGACCTGGCCCTCGCAGCTTATTTGCACTGGCAGTGCACTAGTACAGGGCCCCAGAGTGCTAGGCCCACTCATGGTACTGCTCTTACACAAATAATTTGTGTTTTCCACTAAAGATGCCTTCCTTTAGGAAAAAAAGTCTCTCTTAATTGGCTCCTTAAGCTCCCTACAATTCACTGTTCTGTTATGGAGGGATACTTTGTACCTACTCTTTTTAAAGCTAATCAGTATGCAATGCCACACACATCTATAGTTTTTCTTTTATATGACATCTTTTGCATATCCTGCCCTATGGCTAAGTCCCACACTATTGCAGGTGTGTAAGAAAATACTTACTGCAACAGGCTGATAATGTGAATGACTACGTAAAAATCAATAGCAGAAGGACAGGAAAAAGGAATAAGTGAAGGCCTGTCAGTGTTGACTAGGATGACTCTTGAAACAGGTTGAAGAACAGAGGAGGTGCAGAGCACTACAGAAAACCTGCTTCCAGCAGCAAGGGCTGCAGGGGAAGCCTGCGCTGGTGACAAAAAAACATGTAGAGGAACAGAAAAGAAAGCATGGCTTGTGTTCAGGGGTTAGGTCCCTGAAGCAAATGGGAAAAAAACTGTAATGGGATTTGAAATTACCACCCATTCTGAAACCCTTACTCTGACCAATTCCTTAGGTTTTACGAAACTGTTTTCATTTGTTTAGGAGTTATTCCAGGTAAAAGGGGATACATTTAGTAAATACTCATCTTTAAGTGAGTTCCCAGAACATACACTTAACTTGGCAAAGGAAAGTACTGGCCTTAGTAAATTAGTGTGATCCGGTAATCTCTTAAGACCTTGACAGCTGCCTGAATGCAGCATTGCCACTGTCTGGGGAAATAATGGGAGAAATGTGGGGAGACTTAAAGAAAATTATATCTTACAAGAGGGGGCTGTTTACAGGGAAAGGTGTCATTTTAATTTAGATCCTACTGCACTACATAGAAAGTGGTTTTCGTCCTATTTTCAAAGTTCAAGTGGCAGGTAGAAGGCCTTGGAAGAAACCACCTGTATTCTTCAGCTCTACTGTGCATTTGCTCAACAGCCATGAAGTCATGCCCCAGGCCAAAAGCAAAGAGCATCAGCCATGGGATGATGCAACATCCAACCTGGAAAACTCTTACTCCAGCCAGCATTTAAGAACCATTGTGTAGGACCAAGGAAGCGTTCCAGCACAATCTTATTGCCAGTAGCTGTTGCAGAGTTTTGGAATGAATGAGAAGAGGAAGGTGACACTACATCTGTGTATCCTATTAGCTAGACCGCTATTATGATATAGTGCTCCTTTTGAAAGGATGTTGGAAAGGCTGGAAGATTCAGCAAACAGCAACAAGAATGATTCATGGTATGGAAAAACCTGACTTGCAAAGAGCAGTAACAGAAGTTCATTCTGTTAAGTTCACCAAATGTAAGGTTAAAGGTGACTTAGGTTTTGGCTGAAATTACCAACACAAGGAGAGCTTATCTAGTATTTCAGCACTTTCTAATTTACTTGTCATTACATGAAACTGCTGCATTGCAAGCCCTCACAGTTTGCTTGAGTGGTGCAGAGTTGTCCTGACAAGACTTGGTGCCGGGGGAGGTACTGATCTGGAGCGTATTTGGCAGAAAAATTGTCGGCACTCTCAGTAATACATAACACATAATACTGACTTTGGAAACTTCCCAGACAGTTTTTAGGGGAGTCCTAACATTCCTCAAGGTCTCTGCTAACAAATGAGAAAGACACATCTGCAATTGCATTCAGCATCAGTTCTGAAGGCGCCAAATTCACTGAGCAGCCCCTTTCAGAAGTGAGCTGTTGCCACAGTGTGTGGTATGAATGCACAGTAGACTAAGGGCATCTTCACTGATTTTGAAGTAGCAGTCTGAAAGGTGAGTTTTCTGATTCTAGAGCTATTTCTATGGTATGTATCTCAGTATCAGCTTGCTTCCCCAGAGTGTCTGATAGCAGGAAATTGCATTATACATTCTACCACCTGAGAAGTAATCTCTGTTCTGTGTGTACTCCCCTGCCATGCTAGTCAAATAGTTGGATGTTTTTCCTCCTTAAGGAATTATACAAAAGCATTCTACCAGAGCTCCCCAACAGCAATTACTTTAGTCTGAAACTGTTAGGAAACAGAAAACCTCAACATTCAATTATCTTTCTGTTTAATATGTGGGGCACATGTTTAACAGAACAATTCCTTGTGATGTAAAAAATTATTCTAGGTACTTCTGAGTACAGGGTAGGATCCCTCGCTTTGCCAGGTTTAACACCACAGGAGGTGCTTTCTCATTCCTACAGCAGTGCACTATTCAGGTGTGCAGGCTTTATTCAGTACAAAATTTGAGGAAAGGGTGGACATCCTGCAACAAAAAATGTCTGCAATTAAGGGGAAATGGCAGAGTGATTACACTACCTTCAAACAGCTGGAAAGCTTTGGCTGGCTTGAAAGAATTTTTCTCCCACGACCAGCAGCTCTCCCAGGCTGTTCAGCACTCACCACCCTCTTGCTGCTTTCCTTCCCACCCACCCAACTGCTCCCTTTTGGCAAAATATCAGAAAGCCTACTTTTATATTTTTTTTTTAAACCACAGAAACTCTGGGCTGCAGAACAAGCTGCAACAGAGGTCCAGGCGTGGCTATAAATGTCACTCTTCCGAGCACTGCAAAGCACTCCTAGCAATGGCCACACATTTTCCTGCAGATCTGAGCTGTTGGAGTGGTGGCCTAAGGAGAGTGAGAGGCATCTCACTGCTGGTGACTAAACGTATGCTGTCCATATGTTGGATGCATCATCTGGCAGGGAGCCTAGGAAGAGCTGCGGTGGCTGCAGCTTCCTTCCTCTCCCATCTGGCATGGGCACAGGGAGGAACTATCAGTGGGTGCCAAATTAAAGAGGAGGATAAACAGAGAGATAAGCAGCCATGCAAGGGTGAACCCATTTTGGAAGCGATGGTGGTAATTCAAGAAGTCTTCAGTGATTGCTTCAGGCTTCACTTCCCAGACCTTTATTCTTCTAAGCAAAGTTTATTCATTCACATGATGGACTCTGTTAACCATACACACAAAAAGTTCTTGTATAACTAACCTGAACCTTCGACTTTAAATGCTCTGCCGAGTCCCTGAGAAGCCCCCTTTCTCTTGAGGCAGAAGATACTTTATGCTCAGTAATGGAGCAGAACAACAACAGTGTAGAAGATTTCTCCTTGAATGTCTTTTCTGTCACTCCTTACCAGCCAAACAGGTCTGATGTCCTGGTGTCAGATGGGGATAAAGCCGGCGCCACCTTGCTCTTCTCAGGTGTGTTTTTGGGACTGGTGGGGATCACTTTCACAGTGATGGGGTGGATAAAATATGACGGCATTACTCACCTGGAGTGGACTCAGTTACTAGGGCCTATCCTGCTGTCTGTTGGGGTGACCTTTATACTGATTGCTGTTTGTAAATTTAACATGCTTACATGCAAGCGCTGTAAAGAAAGAGAGGAAAATGCGTCGGACCTCGACCAGACTGCAAGTGGACAGTCCTTTGTCTTCACTGGCATCAATCAGCCCATAACTTTTCACGGTGCCACGGTGGTACAGTACATCCCCCCGCCATACCCAGCCCAGGAGGGCATTGCTGGGGGTCCTGGCTACCTTCACCCTGTGCTCAGCTGCTGCGGTGCTGTTTCCTCCAGCACTTCACCAGTTCCCACCCCAGCCTCTGCTCACTTCTGCCCTGCCTACCCTCTGGACAACCTGGCTTTTACTGGAGATGAGAACTACGCTGCTTACCCTGCAGACCATACCAGCAACCAGAGGTACATCTTCTGAAATGCCTCAGTGTGTTTGCACACAGGCTTCTGAGTGTTTTAAGTGGTCCCTATGGTTTCAATGGAAACGAAAGCTAGTCCAGGGTGTTATCCCTTTTCAGACTTTTTTATTTCTTTATTAGGAGTGTTTCTTGAGTGAAGACTGTGGAGACATACTTTTTCTGGAAAATATTAAATTTATTTATTAATCCCTCTCAGATTTCATTCTACTAAATCTCTTTTTATTTTTGAAGATATTAGTTTATGCTCTTGCCCATGTTTGTTTGTTGGGGCTTATTTATGCTTATCTTACTACCTTCAGACTGTTGACCAGAAGGTTATTATATGTACAGCCAGAGGCTTTTACTCAAACACAATTACAACACACGAGTCAGCACACAAACAGCATTTTTACAACAATATAAGAATCAGCTTCATACCAGATGCTCTCTCTCCTGATTGATTATTCCTGGTCACAACATGCTCTTCTCCCACTGTAGCAACTTTGCAGCCCTTACTTTTTCATAGTTTTGGGGTGTAAATAAGATCAATGATATTACAAAGCAGTATGAAACTGGTTT
Source organism: Merops nubicus (assembly GCF_000691845.1). Classification (NCBI taxonomy): domain Eukaryota; kingdom Metazoa; phylum Chordata; class Aves; order Coraciiformes; family Meropidae; genus Merops; species Merops nubicus. Next base: position 4,366 of record NW_008587129.1, on the reverse strand, counting down.
AATTGGACACAAAATAATTTTATATGGTTCTTTTCTCTAAGGAAGAATATCTAATTATAGGAATTACTCAGAATTACACCCTCTGTAGAACACAGACATTTCTTTCTAGAACACAGTCACTTTTAGTCCATTTACCAAAGTCTGTTTGAAAAACTGCTGACTGACCCACCATCTTCAGCAACGTGTGACAGACATGAGCACCATGGACACAAAGGTCACCTCCTGACACTTTCATACTTCACGACAAGAGCACAGTGAACAGTTGAATTGCAATAAAACATCTCACAGCATTTTCTCAAGAAGTCAGGAAGTGCTTTGTCCAGATAAGGTTGACAGGATGCAGCAATGAAGTGACATGCATGCTTTGTGTTCACTAATCTTTCTTTTTGCACCTGCTCCTCTTCTTATTTTCAGGTCAGAGGACAGTTCTGATGAGCCAGAGGAACGACTGGAAGACTACCCCTGTAATGACTTGTCACCTCCACGTTATGAGGAAATATACCCACTATCTTCATAAAATGACCATGGACAACAGATGACAGTTCTAAGAGACACAAGCCTTTAAATCCCAAGAATCTTTTCTTTGAACACTTGCATGATAAGCAAGTATGAGCAAGGTCTTGGTACTGATACTTGCTACTTGGTTCAGTATCACTGAAGACATTTAACCAATCCCTTCTTTTTCTCCCTCAAAATTAATTAGCCCTTTGCTATGCAGTTTAACAGCAGACTTATTAATTTTTCAATACGAGAAGTATTAATAGCAAAGCTGTTAAAGAATCTAAATCCCTATTAGGGCTCCCCAACAAGAAGCCTGATTTTCAGACTTGCTGAAACCAGTGTGAATTGTGAATGCACACCATGTTTGTGGAAAGTTATTATTGCTCCTGGACATTCAGCATCATTAGAAAACACTTGATTTATTCTTGATATATTTTCCTTCTTGTTTGCTTGGGAAACTTCAGAAGTGCTCAAATGTCTGATCCGTAAAAGTGCCTATAATGCCTTAATTCTGTCTGATGCCTTAGACTAGCTCACTCATTAATAAGTTCAATCACAGCTTAGACTTCCACTGCTTGGTTCACCTGTACCTGCACCCAATCCTGCAGCCATTTTTTGAGGACCCACCTTGAACCAGAGCATCCCAGAACAAAGGAAACATGAATAGCGACCTTCTGCCCATTTTTAAACAGACCTCTAAGAGGTCCTGCATGCATGAAGGGATGCAAATTTATCCCTTCCCCCACCTCATGGGGTACAAAGCACTGTTGCCCACCAGAGGTCCAACTACTTGATTAGTGTTCCTAAAGAAAATGTCACCTTTCTGAAGCCTTGGCAGATATATGTGGTCCTTCCAGGTTTAAAGGCTCTAGAAATCACAGCTTCTCCTTGCTGCACCCTCACTCTGTGGGACAGCTGTGGTGGATCCCCTCCTGAAGTACCTTCTTTTTTGAATGTGGGTCCTAGACACACAACTCAGGCAGTAGGTTCCTCCAGAGCATCCAGGCAATTATAGGCTTCAGTGAACTTTCTTGTTCAATTTCAACTTCCAATATGATATCAGATGCTGTATTCACAAGTGGATTTACAGGTGTATCTAACAAAGGATGAGGTGCTTAAGCTCAGAAGTGTTGCAGAATGGAGGTCCCCAAAAGCTTTGCTCAGGGGCTGTTTAAACCCCAGAGCAATGAGAATGCCGTGAGTCTTTATTTTCTATTTCCACATATGCTTCAGGTTCTGCTTTTGACCATGCCTAGCAGTGCTCTGACACAGCTGGACAAGTCAGTATCTCCACATGCAGGATTCCATCAGTTTTGCCTATCTCCCTTAAAGGGCTCAACCCAAAAGCTGTTCTCAGCGCACACCTGCTGGAGCAGGTACCACATGAAATGATCTAGAGGGCAATGGTCACTGTTTGAAGTAACTGAGTGGAGTGATGCTGGTGTGCCTGTGGGTCAGTCTCCATGGCTAAAAGAGAGTGTCCATTATGGACTGCAGGAACTTCCTCTTACTCGCCAACACAGCTGTCTCAGCTCCTGCCAGTTGTCATCTGTTTGTGATTGATCTCCCTAGTCTAACTCCTGAGGGCTGGAGAAGCATGGTGTTGAGCATGGGCAAGTGGTACAGGATGTACCTGGCAGCTGGAAATCACGGAGTGTCCATGCAGCTTCACCAGCAATCAGGAGACATAGCTCTGGATGGAGAGGTGCAGCCAGAACGTTGTCCATCTGCCTGGAGCTGCAGGTGTGCACCGACCTCCCTGTCGTGTGTAGTTAGGGGGTGCCGAGAAATAAAGCATTTCTGGAGGACCACAAGACAAGCACTGTGCTCCACAGTGATGGACGTGGCACTGTCAAAGGTACTATTTGAGACACAACACTGAAACCAACTCAAGGCTGGATCAGCAACCGCAGCAGCAGCTACAGCACAGTGGTTACAAACTACGCACAAGGTTTTTCTCACTAGAGAAATAGGGGGCACACTGATTTTCAGCAGTGGTGTTCTGGTGTTAGACAGTAGCCATGTGTGGTTGGAGAAGGGCAAGCACTCTGTGTTCAGCATGATCTCTGTGGGACTGAGTGAGAGAAAAAAAGGTCTAAAAATAAATGCCAGTTTCTCCTATGGAAATCTTTTGCTCCTCCTCCAGAATTTACATGGAGGTGAACTCATCCTCCCTCCACAGCAGGAAACTGGAAGGTCCCAAATCCCCAGTTAGTTCCACATGGACAGATCCCTGCACTTAGCGCTACTTCTGCTGACTCCAGCAAGCACTGCAGGAGCACAGAGGTCAGGCTTGATGGATCCAATTGCAGGACTAGGGTCAAAAATTCTACCTGATTGCCCTCCTCCACAACAAGAAAATTCTTTCAGTCAGAAACCACAGACTGTCACTGCTGCCTTTTTTTTTCCCCTCCCAAATACACAGCATAAGCATGTTTCATGAGATAATCATAGCTTAAGATTTATAATATCAAATCACACTGTCAGAATAAATATGAGAAATTCAGGTCACACTGTGGACTCCATACTGGTTTTAGAGTTTACTTGTATAGACACTAAGTTCATTGAAACAGCCCTAGGTTTCTTTTTAGAGAAAAAGCTGAACAAATAAATTTTATAGCTACTTATTAAAATAGTTTAACCCATCAGATGGATTCTGCCTGAATTCTGTAGGAGTCTTTTCATGCTGCACAGCTTTGAGAAGCTCCAGTCTGACATTTCCTTGCTACACTGATTGTTGTTTATTGTTTTTAAGAATAGTGCAGTATTCTATGAAGGGTTTTCTTCTTCCTCTTCCTTCCTCCTTCTACTTTCATCCCTTTTTCTATTTTAACAATTTTTTCATATTTAGGTATTTTTTGCTTATGTCACTGTATCCTCAGTGCTATAACTGTTGCGTGAATTAACTTCTCACTTGCATTATTGATCTCTTTCTGCCCTGTGACAAGTGAAAGAACAAACCTATTTGGCCAGACTTTCAAGCAAGGTGAACGGACCCAGCTCCGCTACATTACACTGATTTAACTCCTCAGAGCAGCCAGAAGACTGTATCTGAGGTCCACTTTTCATTTCAACTCGCATTTTTAAGCAAAGTTGCCTTCTCCCACAACACCTGCAATGCTACTGCAGACCTCTAGAATCATGCTTTGTTACAGTTAGCTGCATCTTGAGTCCTAGCCACAGCAACAGATTGTTGTATGTGAGTATTCAGCTGTGTAACACTGAAGGGGTTATTGGGATTTTTCCTAATATGATTCCATTTATAAGATTTTGACCATAATCTGGTTAACATAGGAAATCAGTAGAGACAAGTCTACTGATACAAAGCTGAGTATGATCTGTTCATTGCAGTAAAAATTTCACACAGAGCAGCTCTGAGATCAAGCAGCTATTCAAAAACACTATATGCTACTTGTGAAACGCAGCTGCAGGATGCTAATTTCTTCTCAGATAAAATCTAAATCTGAAGTCCGTTTTTTAACATCAGCGCTGCCGTATCTGTGAGGAAGTACAGGAATATACAAGTGAGGGTTTGCTTTGTGTTTGGTCTTGTGGCACTTTGTCACAAAACCCTAATTTCCCCCGAG